>NC_041360.1:12980951-13138451 GCF_900634415.1 Cottoperca gobio | reverse complement strand
CTCTCCTTCTACCAGAGACGGTAAGCACCAACAAGCTTTGAAGATTTTACAAGATTTTACAAGTAAAGGTAAGACCACTATTTTATTGAACATGGGATCTGACTAAGAGAAAACAATCTAATATTTAAATTAAAAACTACATTTTGACCTTAAATATTATTTTGTTAATAGTGCAGTCTGTATCTGTATCTTCTCAACTCACTTTTCACATTGAACAGGTGCTCTTTTATTAAATAAACTAAACGCTTATGTTATTGATCTAATGTATGTGCACGTTTCAGTGTGTAGGCCTACTGTCTACTTTGCGCGTTCACATTCTCTCCTTCGCTCTGTTTTGCGAAGGGCGGGGCTTCACACCTGACGCACACACCTACAGTCAGAGCGGAGGAAAGGAGAGGGGAGATCTCAATAGAATCTGCGCCACGCACCGAAATAATTGTCTGTACTACGATTATAAAATCATAAAAATTAATTTTGCAGATCATGAAAACAAACAGCAAACAAACAACAGTGATTGGAAAAGTTTTCAGATTATTTAGAAGAAATAGAAAGTATGGGAGGAAGAGAATGGAAGTTTATGTTAGATAGTTTAACAATCTTTATTTATAAGATTTTTCGACTGCTCCTGATACTGGTTTATGGTTTAAACGCAGACTCTAATGTTCACTGTGTGTGCTGTGTACATGTTTGACGATAAAAATAGGATTCAAAATCCTCCATTCCTCGTTTTTTATATGATTATCTTAACCTGCAAAGTAACCATTGTAACTGCAGCTGTTATATAAATGTTATGGGGTAAAAGGTAATGCAGATTTATAATAGGTCTACTGCTTACATGTTTACAAATATTTTCTTACAAAAGTGATGCTATTTTCAGATCTTAAACTCGTTTCCTGTGCATCAAACCGTATCTGGATCAGCCTTTTGAACTGATTGCACATTAGAACCGACAAAAACCACAGGATGCTGGTCTTTTGAAAAATGCTCTTAATCACACAACAATTGGTCACCCACATCACACCATTAGTTTAACAGCCAATACTGTGCAGTCTAGGGATGTCACAATACCAGGAAGTTAGTAGTCGCTATTAATACCAGTGATATTCATTGATTCTCGATACCACTGTAAAAATAAAAATAAATCCCATGTACTTCAACATGGGCCTACACTCTTTAATTACCATGTGTAGGCCTATATGTGTTTGTCATCTCCTTCAAACAACTGATTTATTTACCATAATGCTACTCTGTGGAACCTCCAGTCACCGGCTAACACAGCTAACATATCAACATTAACTAGCTTTCTTAAAGCCCATTTTAACGTGGATTTGTAGTTCAATATGTAGCATTATCAGGGCAAAGAGTAGAGTACGTCCCCTGGACTGGTCAATTTTGAGTTTATAGTCTCGAGCCCTGACAGTACCGCAGAAAAACGAGTAGGCTACCGTCACGTTTTAAGAATATTGGCATCGAATTGGTACACCAGGGCGTGCACACGTACACATGCGCACAGGCTCCAGTACACACACAGAGGAATAGTTTGCCTTGCAAACATTAAAAGAATGTATTTCTGCTATGCATTTTTCATAACATTTCTATGAATATTTGTGCGAAAGCCTATCTGCGATGCTGTAATGTCCTGTTTCTCTATTGCCATAGCTGCCTCCAGTGAACGACGTCCTATAGATCGTGTGCATGTGACGTCCCAACCCGTAAATCAGCCATGTTGGAGGATATGCACAACCAAGACTGCGCCCGTTCGCGTGGGAGTTGCTGCAACGCTTCATAATTTTCTATGTATTTAAACGTCTAAGATTGAAAAAAAATGCCAATCGTGTGCGCAGTGTATAATTGTGGTAATAACGCTACTTGTGACCCAGAGAAACGGTTCTTTAGATTTCCTAAAATCATCAAAAACAACGATCCACAAAAGAGGGATGAATTGCTGTCTACCGAACGCCGTAAGATGGTTTAGCAACATAACTCGTGAGGATTTAAGAAAAAGCACAATTCACCCGTGTGTGTGGCGTCCACTTTATATCTGGTAAGAGCTCATGCTAAAGCTATGTTTTCAATGTTTACGTTAAACATTTGTGCTTATGATATACCCAAACACTGTAAGACCTTACTTCTCCACATCGCTGACTGGTAAATAAGGCACTTTCTTTACATGTGATGGCAGCCATTTGCTCTTTTCTTCTGTGTTTTTGTTTTGCTTATTCTTGAGACTACTTCACTTGTGAGAACATGCTTCACTTAATCCAGCCATACAATCACAGTGTGCGAGGATAACATCGCCGCTCTTCTCACTCACAAACCACGGCTTGAGCGGTGTATCTCGAGATCTTTGAGAGTGATTTACACGGGCATGGACGAGCACGCTGTCATCTTTCAGTGGTTTGGTAAGAAGACTACCAACCCAGCCAGAAACAAAGACATTATAAGCATCTAAGCTCTTGTATGCCTTCATTTGTGCGTTGGTTGCCCACGACGTTTGTAGCACAAGGTAGTTCACAATATCTGGATATTCAATCGGCGGTAATGAATCTAAATCCTCAATATAATCCGACGGCTTTAGCGTGTACGGGTCACGGCCGCAAATTTGGACTTTTTCCTCTGAATCTTGCCTTTGCAGAGGACTCCAGAGAGTCACAATACTTTGAAGAAGTCGGAGTTGTATTGCTGTTGTTGTTCGCTTTAGACGCCATTGTTGATTTGTATATCATCCAACATGGCGTTGCATGCATACGTCACACAGTTTTGTCACGTGTTTGCACACTATCTATAGGAAGTAAAGCACGAGGACAGAAAGCTACACTAGAAGCGTGTGTGGATGTTGAGAAGCCCAGACTTCAGTTTTCATGCTGTAATTAGCTCGTGATAAAGGTTTTGCTTTCTTCTTGCATGTATTTCACTGCACCCTCATTTCAACTTGGCATATCCTTTTTTTTTCATTTGATCTCTTCTTTTTATGTATCTATACATAGACCACATATACTATGCAGACCCTGATCGGAATCTGGACCCAAATGCAATTTAATCCGGACCCTTAAAACCTTTCAATGCAACCTGATCCAATGTATATATCACTTGCTTCATCCAACCTTTCTGGATCCATGACACTGTAGACATTTTTCAACTAAATCTCTAAGACTTAGACTTGAGTATGACTATTCAAATGTGTACAAGTATACAGTGTTTAGAGTCTAAACACTGTATACTTGTAACTTTAGACTTTATATACTTAGTACAAAAAGTGAAAGTACTCATTGTGGCCCATTTCATAATTATTATATTACTGGATTATAATTATTGATTCATTCATGTTTCATCACTTTAATGTTGCAGCTGGTAACGCTGGAGTTCAATTGAAATACTTTATATATTGCTGGGCTGCTTAATCTATAATAGTATATCATTATTTATTAGTTGATTTAAGATTTGTATTAATTATCTAAATATGCAACGTAGCTAGTAACTAAAGAGATCATCTAAATGTAGTGGATTAAAAAGGACAATATTTAACTCTGGGATGTAGTGGAGTACAAGTATGGAAGTAGCAAGTAAAATACAAATACTGCACAATTATACTTAAGTACATTACTTGAGTAAATGTACAGTTACATTCCACCACTGACAGTATATTGTATTATAGTATTGTTGCCATTTTATTCACTAAAATGAATTGGCGTCAACCAGAAACTATGTTGATAATCAATTTATTAATAAATCAATTGATTTAAGGAAAAATGTAAAACATTTGGCCAGACACATAAATGAGGTAGCATATTAAAAATAACAAAAAGGCATGTTCACATTTAATCAGGTTTCTTATTCAGTAATATAACACAGGTGATGCCAGTCACTCTCAAATGTAACATCTGACTTCTTGCAAAGATGAGTAGCTTCATATAGATCTATCAAATACTACTTGAGGTACATGGATTTTAAGTCCTTGTTAAACTTTAAATTTACATTTTCAACAATGCTTGATAAGTAGACATTTGGCAAATTCAACAACCATCAAGATCACACCATTACTTTGACAGTCACTACTGTGCACTCACTGTGGAACTAACATCTTCCCCACGATTTGAAAGATTACAATTGACTCAAAGAAACACGGTTTCCAAATAGAAATATAAGTAATACAGTCATGTGAAGGGAACATTTACACTAAGATATTGACATCTCACCTTTATTTAACATGTTTTACATTTGGTTACAGAGATGTAGCAACTGTAAAAGTGGAATCACTCAGTTAGGTTCAATTCCAACCCGGCACATACACCCTCTACTTGCTACTTTGCGTGGAGGGTCCGTCATATCAAGTGCTGTTCCAAACCCAATGGCGGGAGTGGAAGTGGGTTATAAAACCCTTCAACATCAAGTGTGCCTCGATCCTGACTGAACCAGCTGCCCTTACTGACCACGTGCAATGATGTTTGTGCCCGTCATGGAACACGCTGTGTAAAAATAGTTCTACGCAAACTAAGAGACATTTAATATTGTCATACAGATGTTAACAACTTAAAGGTACAATTGGATTTTTTATCTTTTACTTAGGAACAAATATACCTGTGTCTAGTCTAGAAAACGGTACAAAAGTTCATTTAATTGTAGTTTTGTAAATGTACAGGTACTGTTGTAAAAACCAAGAAGCTCATGAACAGAGTTAAAAACGAGAAGATGTTTACAACTTAATGAACACTTCTCCAATTTCAGCTCGATGGTTTCTCCTGTGATATTGATCCTATGGAGTTTTTTCCAGAATGTGATTAGAGAAAAGCTTCTCCTGCAAGAGATGCAATAATGTGGCTCCTCACTAATAGAAAAGACTTCTCGTCTGTATGCACTCATATGCCTAAAGGTACGGCTTCTCACGTGTGTGGATTCTTCTCATGTGGCCTAACAAATCACTGTTACGTCTGAAAGCTTTCCCACATGTTTTGCAAATATACGGCTTCTCACCTGTGTGGATTCTCATGTGGACATTCAAATCATCGCTACGTCCGAAATCTTTCCCACATGTTATACATGTATACGGCTTCTCTCCTGTGTGAATTCTCATATGTCTTATCAATGCTGAAGCGTCGCAGAGCCTTTTCCCGCAGGTCTTGCAAAGGTACGGCTTCTCACCTGTGTGGGTTCTCATGTGGCCTATCAAGATACTATTACATTTGAAACCTTTGCCACATGTTTTGCAAGAATATGGCTTCTCACCTGTGTGGGTTCTCGTATGATACTTCAATGATGATATGTGACAGAATCTTTTCCCACAGGTTTTGCAAAGGTGTGGTTTCTCACCTGTGTGGATTCTCATGTGGCCTATCAAGTGATTGCTGGAACGGAAATCTTTCCCACATGTTTTGCAAGAATATGTGTGGACTCTCAGGTGTCTTTGCAATTGTGACTTGAACTTACAAATCTTTCCACATGTGTCACATTTTAAAAACGTTTTACCTGTGTGAGTATTACAGTCAATCTTTGAAATAGTAGGGTTATATATATTGTTAGTGTGATTGTTGCTTTTGTGATGTCTCTTTGGTTCTGGCTCTGCATGAGTTGATCCTGAGTGTCCATGCTTGCCTCCTTTCTGATCTTGGCTCTGGACTACTTGTGAGTTGTGAGAGAGGAGCTGGTGGTCACTGTTTGTGTATAAAATCCCCCGTTCTGATACTACATAGCTTTGAACTGAAGTGAAGCTTAAAGGCTTTTCCTCCACTACACTCTGACTTTCATCAATACTCAAGTTCAGAGTCTGATCTTCACTGTGGTCACTTTCCTCATAAGTAGGAGTCAACATAAAGGCATCAGTCTCCTGCTTCAGTACAAGCCGCTCTCCCTGCTCACTGGTGCATAATTCCTCCTGTTCCTCTTTAATCTGTGGAGGCTCTGGGTCCAAACTGGAGTTTGGTCCAGTCTGGACCTCTTGGTCCTCGTGGTCCAGACTGGAGTTTCTCTCTTGAATACAGAGCTGCTGGTTAGTGAAAACCTCCTCTTCCTTCAAGACATGCTGCTGCGGGAGCTCTGGAGGGACAGAGAACAAAAGGAATACGATACTACGGTAATGGTAAAGAAAAACGATATCGGAGGGGAAAAATATAACATGTATGGTTGACAGAAGTACATTTACATAAGTATTCTACTTCAGTAAAATGTTGAGGTTATTGAGTATTTCCATTTTCTGCTACTTTAAACTTCTACTCGACTAAAGTTAATAAGAACATATTCAGCCTTTTACTCCACTACATTTATTTGACAGCGTTAGTTACATTGAATCAGATTAATAATACAACATATAATCAACAAATAATTGATTATGTATTATTATAGGTTAGGATGAAACTATTGATCCCTTTGGGAAATGCTCAAGCTACCTCACACCTGCAGCATTAAAGTGGCACATTAATGCATCAATAGTTATAATTCAACAATATAACATATAATATTCTGAACTTGTTTCGATGCTCATATGTTTGTATTTTTATTTATGTGACATTTTTAATGCAGGTCTTTTATTTTTACAGATTATCTCTACACTGGTAGTAGGCCTCCTGATTTAATATAAAAGATCAGAGTACTTCGTCCACCACTACTTTAAACCATTAGGATCCTATGAGTCAAGCTAGTCAGTTAGTTTTTTAAAGACCATTGAGGTTTTACACACCTATCCTGTGTAACTTTATTTCGGGTACGATATTCAACAGTCTGCGCTGACGATCGATCTTTTCTTCGTACTCGACGATAGTTTTTTCAAAAACTCCGAATATTTCTTCAGCAGCAGCATTTAGTCGCTCGTTGACAAACTCTCTCAAATACTGAACTGCAGACATTGTTGTTGTTTAGTTACAACTGAAATATTTTGTCTGTACTACGACTACAAAATCGTATTCCAGCTAATTTAATACGTGAATGTAGCTTAAATACAAGCGCCTGTGTTGTTTACTTCTGCCCGGTGTTACACTGTTTAAGTTCCGACAGTGGAAGTGCTGGAGCTTTTCGTTCCGCTTTCTATGGATGGCATTTTATTAAAAACTTGTGTGTTTAAAGTTTAAACATACTATATGTTTAACATCAGGACAACAAGGACATTTGGTACTGTATAATAAACTAACAATTTTTAACTACAAATCATCTTTTTTCGTTTCTTCGCAGATAATGACTTTGTATAAAAAAAACTAATAAGCATTGGAATAAGAAGTATTCTGATTATTTCCGAATAACTACCATAGTGTATTAGCGATGCATTCAAAAGGTTAGTTAAGAACGGAAAAAGTATTAGCAAAATATATTTAAAGTAATAAACATGTAATCAATCATTATGCAGTGTTAACAATGATTTCAATACAAAAGTGGTGCCATTTCTTCCTTTTTTTCCTATACATCAAACTTTATTTAGATCAGCCTATCAGTGTTTTGAATTGATTGCCTATTCAAATTACTTTAAAAAAAAACACTTGAAAAATTTACATTTATTGCATTTCGGCAAATGTTCTTATCCACACGACAATCAGCCATCCACTTCACATCATTAGTTTAACAGCATACTTGTACATATTTTTACTAAACTGAAATCTCACATATCAAAGCAAACAAACAAACACACACACACACACACACACACACAGACACACACACACACACACACACACACACACACACACACACACACACACACACACACACACACACACACACACATATTATTTGTATATGACAAGCAAGAGCTGCAGTATTTCAGCCATAAGATTTGTGAGCTTAAGAGTCTACATTTTGTCTTTCAACTGAACTGAACATCCACTAGTTAGATGGTGGCGCAATGTGTTTTCAGACTGAAAGGCTCTGGATTACACTATTTACAAAATGTGAACCATTGCCACTGGTTAGCTTTAATGTGATGATGATTTCCCTGAGAAGAGCCTTTGCTATTGACAGACAGTACTTATAGCCTTTGCATGGAGTGAGCTCAATGAAATCATCAAATGTTCAAAACAGGCTTTTTGTCTGGGATGTCCAGAGAGGGGTGTGTCTGTACCTCTCCCTACATTGTTAGCAACACAAATCAAACTTTTCACAAAAGGTGAAGCTGAGTTGGTTGGCTGACATTAAACCTGCAGCCGCTTGCCACTCTTGATTTTGCCTTCTTTCCCACTTCTGGATGGTCTCGTGCTTTGCTCTTTTTCTTCCTTTTCTTTTTCAGTTCCCCTCACTTCCTTAATAAGTGCCCTACAACATGCCAAACATTGAGTACCAAATGTGCCTTTAAAGTTACAATCTTGAAGATCTCTGTGTTTTTTTTATCTCACTTTCACTTGTTCACTAGTCATCGCTCTTTTCTTTGTTTGTTTGGCCATAGTATCCATTTACTTGGAACGCTAGCAGAGACCGGATCTTATGTTTTTTCAATCAAAAGTAATTTTTTTCCCCCCAGTAAAATAGGGGGTAGTTGAATTTTATTTGTTTTCACTTGGGGTATTAAATTCTTTAAGTAAAATAGGTGGTCCTTAACAAAATCCTTAAACAAATCAGTTTTCCAAATACTTTAGGATGACCAGACCAAAGGTAACAACTGACATCTTTATGCCTGCTGTTGAATAGTGTAACTTCAAACCACATCCAAACTAACATTTGCAGTTTGTGCTTTGCAAGTAGCCTATATTCTCTCTCACCCGTGTGGATTATTATATGGTTATTCAGTACTGGCATGTAACCAAAGGGTCTTGTAAAGGTATGGTTTCTCAGGCTCAGGTGTCTCCCCAATTTTGACTCACATTTGAATGACGTTTTACCTGTGTGAGTATTACTGTGAATCTCTGACAAAATTAGTTTTTTTTACATTGTTACTGTGACCTATGCTTTTGTCTTTTATGTTAGTTTGGCTCTGGATGAGTTGATCCTGAGTCTCCATGCTTGCCTTCTTTCTGATCTTGACACTCAGCTACTCAGAGTTGTGAGAGAGGAGCTGGTGGTCACTTTCCTCATAAGTAGGAGTCAACATAAAGGCATCAGTCTCCTGCTTCAGTACAAGCTGCTCTTCCTCCTCACTAGTGCAGAGTTCCTCCTGTTGCTCTTTAATCTGTGGAGGCTCTGGGTCCTCTTGGTCTGGACAGCGAGATAACCCCCTCCCTAAGAAGACACCTCTGGGTCCAACTTAAAACTATACAACTTCACCACGGTGGCAGAATTGTAATTATTCCCTAAAACAGTTAATACACAATGAATGTTTTTTTTCTTAACTGTCTAGAAACAGGCCTTTTGTTTTTTCACGTGTTTTCACTCAAAACATCTGCAAAAAATGATGCCTTTCTGACAAAAAAAGACTGAATATGAGGTGAAAGAAACTTCCTCTTATTCTCTATTTGGATAGGCTACTACAGGTCTTTAATGAGCACTTTACTTCATGAACAGATTTACTCTCACAACATCTGAATGTCATGATTTGGTGTTTTGCATAGCTTTGTTCTCCATGCAAAGATGTGATTCTCATATATTAAGGGGAAAACTGAATATATACATATGGCTCAGTTGTTCTTGGGTGATCTTTATGCCAGTGAAGTTTATCACAGACCCTATTATTTACATCGCGAGCCATGAAAATAGAGGATTATATGCCATCTGCCTGCGCCTGCTTTGACAGATGGCAAGACACCCACTGTGTTAAACTGCATAGATTGGGGTCAGTGCTGGATAATATGCGTTTACTACCTTCCACTGTATTTATAGAGCCATATTTATACACGAGGCCAAAGCATCGTGGCGCATGTAGGCCTTTCTCCAATGTCTGCAAACGCGCATGTAGCTCGGTTGTGCTATGATTTAAATACAGTAGGCCGATCTAGATTCTCCTGTGGAGGATTGTGTGCCAGTACATCTTTCACAGTCTGCATTTTAACACTTGATGAATAAAGTGAACATTGTGTCCAGTTTGTTTTTCTCTTGGATCCCAGTGATTCCCCTGTTTTGCATACAGCTATAACCACAATGCGCGTCCACATGCTGCTCGCAGCAGCGTCCACGCGCCCAGGTTTGCTTTGCATCTCGTCAAAACAAAGCGGGGGCGAGCTAGTGAGTGAGCGAGCGAGCAAGCGGCAGCGCATGCTTCATGAATGAGTCCCCCTCCACCGCACAGCAGGTCGGACCCCTTCATCCGCCTGCACCCTGATGCCCGTGTGGGTGCGTAGACCGGCGGGGAACAGTAGAGGAGCCAGCCGCTGATGAGCCCGGACAGTAAACACTTCACATCAGTGCTACAGGACCGTTTCATCCCACCAGGAACAACACGACAGGATAAGGCACGGTGAGTGCAGGCTACAGTGGGCGGGCAGACATACGACAACTTTGTGGCCATTATCTTACAGTTGTTATCCATAGGCGGACTTTAGGATGAGTCTGTGGCCGCCTGTGTGTGTCCATAAGACAGTCACGTTGTTTACAGAGCCACTTTGCTTAATTCTCTCGTCCACACAGGTAGAAAAAATAGAAAACCCTCCACGTACGCACGACTGGATGTACATTCCTCCCTGTAGGATAAACGTGGGCTGCTGATTGGGTGTCTGGGCGATTGATTGACTATTTTATGTCGAATAAACATGACGCTGGTAGTACAGTGGGATATGAATAGGCCAGAAAAGCAATTGAGCCTAATATAAATTAAAAGTGGTATCGATCTGACTGTAGTCGCTCCTAAAAGATGAGGAGGAGGGGTGAACAAAAGCAGAAATGCCCAGCCTGGCCTGGCATGGCATGTCGGGTAGACAGTGTGTAGTTTGTCTCTGTGCCTCAAAGCTGAGATGTGATCTTACTCTAATTAAACTGCAGGGCTGGCCTTCTGAAAACACACCACTCACCCTTTTTATCACGCATGCAGGATGGCAGTGCAGGACGCTCGTGTAGTGTCTTTGTCTGTAGTGACAGCCAGCCTGTTGTTCTCCCCTCTGACCAGGGGATGGTGCTTTACTATGCCCACTATGTTTCTATCGGGGAGACACCCAAACAGACTATAATACTGTACGTACAGTCATACTGGTTTCGTGGCTTGTACATGAATACTTCACAAACACACTCATACTGGACATGCACACACTTGCATTTCTGTTTTTTTCTCTGATGTAACGTGTGTGTGATTGTGTAGTGGTTGGGGCGTAGCTTGAGCTCTGATTGCAAAACAGTCTACCATAGTGTTGAAATAACAGAATAAGTCAACAGAAAGCACCTAGCTGCTTTCACACTACACAATGTGTGTGGCTTAATCTTCTCATGTGTCCCCGTGACGGAAGTTTTACATTTCTTTTGTCTGTGTGTTCTTAGTGCTTCAGTGTTTCTTATTTCATTCATTGTCTCAAAGTAAGCGGTAGCAGCAGGAGTATCATGAATCAGGGCCTCAGACATTTTTTTTTTACTGATACCTCACACAGCTGCTTGTGATCACTCCTGTTATAATTGATGTGCATTTTATGATACGTTTACCTTCATTAATTTCTCCATCATTTCCCCCTAATGTTCAGATGCTCGATGGACTCCGGCGGAGGCACGCCTCCCGGCCCTCCACCCGTCCCCTGTCACTCAACTTCAGCACTTTCTCTGCCCCTCCCCCTAGCCCAGACATGGACAGCAGCAGTGAGCATCCAATCAGGAGGTGAGGCTCAATTCCAGGGATTAAAATTTCTCAACGCACAGCATCCTGGAAAATGCATGAAATATTAATAAGCATTCATAAAAATACCACCATAGCTCCTCCCAAAAGATTTCATTAAGCAGCTGAGCTTGCAACACATGTTGAACTAATGATATCCTGGTGGGATGTTTGCTTACTTTCCATGTTTTGTGCGTCTGTGTGTGTGCGTGGGCGTGCAAGGATGTCTGTTGTTTACTGCCATGTTGTCAGCAGGGAGTCTTTGGACTGCGTGGGTTTGAAATCATAATTTCTTCTTCTTCTTCTTCTTCTTCTTCTTCTTCTTCTTCTTCTTCTTCTTCTTCTTCTTCTTCTTCTTCTTCTTCTTCTTCTTCTTCAGAGTGCTAGCCTTCACTAGTACCTCCTGAAAATATGCAAAACTCTGTTTTACACTCACGTCCTGAAGTGAGTTAAGATGAAAGAGAATCACATATCTTGGAGTGGAGGTTGTACAGAAATGTCAAAGATAGGTTTTAGGTAGTTTTGTCTCCACTGACTTTTTAAAAATGTCCAGTTCAGTACATTTAGTGCTCAGCAAAATTAAAACTGATTAAAACTTTTAAAACAAATTTATAGGATCCATATGTTTTCATCATTTTATCGGTAAATTACTGTATGCCGATATTAGATGTGTTGCAATATACAGGTATTGACGACAACACTGATATTTAAAAAGTGAAATATTGATAATACACATATGATAATATTGTGTACATAATTCAATGCCTCCTTGAATAATTTGGTTTCTTTATGTTCTCACTTCGTCTTCTTCACTCCTTGTTATTATTATTATTTTCTCATTTTCTACAGATATTGGGATAATATTTTTATCGTCAATTCTTTTAGTCACAATAATTGCATTGTTCAAATCTAATTTTGTGACAGGCCTAGTTAGATATATTGGTATAGAGCAGGGGTCTGCACATATCTCAGGAGCCACATGCGGCTCTTCAACCCCTCTGTAGTGGCTCCCTGTAGCTTTGACATTAAAAAAAACATGGAACTAAATATTTATTTTTATTACATTTGTGAGGCTGTTGTGAATTGTTTAGCCAAATAAATGAGCACCACTACCATGTGGATGAAAACACACTTCAACGGACATAATTAAATACAAACTGGCCTTTATGTTTACTCTTCTTTTAAGCTATTAGGCTGCAGCTATGCGTTTGTTTGTTTTTCAAAGTGGGCTACTTTTTAAAATTAATTTCATTTTTATATTGTATTTTTTATTGTGTGTATTTTTATGTTATATTCATTTTATTTTTATTTGATTCAACACATATGGGGAGGACTCAAATAGGCCTGCATAAACTGTGTTATTATATATGTTTTGCGGCTCCAGACAAATCATATTTAGTGGAAGAGGGGGCTAAATGGCTCTTTTGATAGGAAAGGTTGCCGACCACTGGTATAGGGGATAGTGGGAAATACTTACTTTCACTTTCTTGCCGAGAGTTAGATGAGAAGATCGATAAGACTCGATCTTCTCTTCTAACCCTCTGCAAAGAAAGAGAATAAGAATATTTATATATATCAAAATGTTAAAATATTCCTTTAACTCCTTACCAATCAGTGGCCTACCAGTGCTGGACCAGTACACCAATACACTCAAACTGTGCAGCTAAACATTGTTCAAATTCACATTACTTTAAAGTATAAAACTATTATTCTATTAGAGATCCCAAAATGTCCAAATACACCACACGTCAGGTTGGATTTGGGGAAATGTGTCCAGCATATGTTGATTTTATGGATTGTTGTAGTCATAAAAACATGGGCGTCCTGGGTTTAAACGTTTAATTCATGATAGTTACAAACACCATAATGAATAGTTCAAACAAGCTAATACCAAATATATTTGTGATCCTGTCTAACAGGGTAGAAAAAGCAATTGAAGGCCGGGGATTTAAAAGAGGAGAAACTAGACATCAATAGCATTATCAGCTTCAAAGATCCGGTATCGGTCGGGCTCTATTCTCACAAATTGCACTGCTTTTTTACTTTTGTTGTCCTGCACCAGCTGTGCTGAAAATGGGAGAGCAGGAAAACCTTCTTTATTGTCCCGCATTGTGTGACTGCTTCCTATCCCTGTTGTTGTTGTTAATAAGCCGAACGACTTCCTCCTTCGCCTCCTCGCAGTACAGTGACAAGCACTACAAATTCCCAACTGCTTCAGTCTGCTTATCTTGCAGTTCCTCTGGCATCTGTGCTCTGCATAAATATTTGTTTGCATCAATGGTTGTATTGTACTGAAAGAGATGCAGAGAGAGGAAGAGTATGCCCCCCATCAGTGCATGTGCTATTGTTTCCTCCTTCTCTTCTGAGACCTCGCGCAGAGCGCTGGCCCACCTCTCGTTTTGGCTCCACCCATGCTGCTCTTAACGTGCTGCCCTTCTTTCACCATGCATCATTCTGTCCTACTTCTCTCCTCCTCTGTCACCGGCCGCTCTTTCTATTGTCATTGTGCTTTTTCCCTGTCTGCGTACTTTATCCCTCTCTCACACTCGCGCTGCTTATATTCTTCCCTCCAGCTATCTCCTCTGGTTTCTTCTCTGTATGTCAGCTCTTAGCCTGACCTTCTTTCTCTCCCGTCCACTACTTAGTGCATACTCTTGTTTCTCTCCATTTCCTCTATATCTCCCTCATGAGGACTCTGCACCGGCTGAAGTTGATGAGCTCCCCCAGCCTCAGTGAGCTGGGGAAGAGTGAGAAAAGTTCACCAGAGGACAGAGGAGAGAAGCAGAAGAAGGCAGGAGCCAACGCCACCTGGAACAGGTACGCCAAGTACAATCAAGCAGCAAAACAAATGTAATGCAGTTGGCTAAAATGCAGTTTGAACAATTATCTAGAGGAGCTTATGTGTGTGTGTGTGTGTGTGTGTGTGTGTCGTGTTGCAGCATCCACAACGCTGTCATAGCAGTATTCCAGAAGAAAGGTTTGGCAGATAACGAACTCTACGTCCTCAACGAAGGTGTTCGGTAAGACAGCCACACAATTACACAGTACAGAGAAAACATCCTTATTTTAGACCGTTGATGTCATTTTGTACAATGATTAGTATAATCACTGTCTGTCCTACGTTGGCTAGCTGAACATTTTCTTGTCAATGAGTTTGTTTGTGAGTGTAAGTGTACTGTATCTGGGCCTGGGGAGTCATGAGGTTATGCCAGATATCTCATTATCTTTCTGAACCAGACCCATCACTTCTATCACATCAGCCTCCATTACGGCTCAGTAAACATATTTCAGTTTCAGTTCATGTACAGAAAAGCCACAAAGAGGTTGACACGATTCTTCAACTACATAGGATCGATTATAACGCAGTAAAAAAGAAAGCTTAGTAGATTGCTTTACTGTGGTTCTATTTCATGTAATTGCACAGTGACATGCAATGCAGTTAAGTATTAAATTGCAGGTTGTATACACCTTGTTCACACAAAATAACGGTTGAAAACTGTCTATCTTGTGATTATTGATTGATGTGTTTGAGTCATAAAGTGAGCCACACGTTTGTTTCCTCAGGCATCTGTTGAAGACTGAGCTGGGGTTTTTCTTCACAGAATACCTTCAGGTAATACACTTTTAATATTAAAGGAAATAGGATTTGGATTATTATATGGCTGCAAAAACACCATTCAGATTAATGAACGCGGTGGTGTCTCAGATATTTATATTTCACATTTTATTAAATGGGTTTCACAGAACCAGTTGCTGACAAAAGGCATGGTCATCCTTCGGGACAAAATAAGGTTCTACGAAGGTATGGCTGACTGGATACATGGTCTGAATACATTTTGTAGTGGTCTGCGCCCATGAATTAAGCTTAAATTAACTCTTGTTCCTGTGTGATCGATGCAGGTCAGAAGTTACTCGACTCTCTGGCAGAGACCTGGGACTTCTTCTTCTGTGATGTTCTCTCAATGCTGCAGGCCATCTTCCATCCGGTCCAGGTACTCAAACATCTTAAGAGTCAGCTAGTTTTTAACTTTGCTGCCCAACCCCGACTACTCAACCTTGACTGGATGATGATCATTGTTGCTCAGTTCTGCTGTTTTCTATGTCTTTAATGTGCGCAGGGTAAGGAGCCCTCTGTCCGACAGCAAGCTCTGCTTCACTTCAGGAACACCATAGTCTTGAGCGTAAAGTTAGAGGACGCCCTGTCTCGACCTCGCGCCCGCGTGCCACCCTCTGTTACTCAGATGCTGCTTATTCTACAGGTAGGCCTGCAAGCTAAACTTAATAGCCTGTTTCCTTAATCACTGTTTGTTTAATTCTTCAAGTCCAAACTGCACTAAATCATGTTTTTAAGCTTTGCACATGGTCACCAAGCACAGAAGGGTGAACCACTATTCCAGATGATAATCGCCTGCAGTTTTGCATCTTTGGTCCAGCTCCAATCTAATATCTACACATGGATATATATATCAGACTGAATGGCATAAAAACACCAAGTGCATACGGTCTCAAAGGAGTCCATAATTGAATGAAATAAATACAACTATTTGTGAGAATTTTTACTTGTTATTTAGAAAAGTCATCAGTAAATATATATTATTATTAACAGGTAATTAATAACATGTCAAAAATAAATAAATTACCATGACAAAATCCTTGTACACAGGTTTCTGAATCCGAGCCCACAGTGACATTGTATTATTGTTTATTACATCTCATTATTTTGTATTGTTTATTATTGTGTGATACACGACATTATATTATATGACTTATTCTGTGAATGAATTATCAAAATTGTCATTTTTCTCATGGTCTTAATTGCTTGAGCACCAAGAGAACAGCTTCAGCTTTTTGTCTACTGGAGTGACTCTGATGACTGTCTCTGTGTTTAGGGGGTCCATGAGTCGCGCGGTGTGAATGAGGACTACCTCAGGCTCGAGTCTCTGATTCAGAAGGTGGTCTCGCCCTACCTGGGCACACATGGGCTTTACTCTGCAGATGGTGCTGAGGCCCATTGCTGTGTTTTGGGTGAGGCAGTGAAACCAAAAGCAGAGTAAAAAGTGCCACTTGTCTGACGAGTGACATAAACCAAACGACCTCCCTACTTTTCTCCGTGTCTTTCAGAGAAGCGTTTACCGTGGGGCTGGTCCAAGTCTGCGGATCAACAGTCTAAAAACCCTGTGGTACGATCGAAAAGCTACAACATCCCTCTGCTGCTGACCCCTGTGGCTGAGTATGACCCAGATGCCAGCTCTGTTGGCAGTGGAGGAATTCGGCGCCACTCGGCCTGTGAGATTATAACATGCCTGGAGGAACAAGGACTGGCCTACGCTGACTTGGCCTCAGGATCTGAAGTGTCTGGCCCCTCCTCCAACAGGCTGTGTGTGGGCTCTCAGTTCAATGGTATGTCACAGATTAAGATGTCTGAAAAAACTCAAATCCTAATGTAATAATCCATATTAATCCAGTACCTTCTCATTCACAGGTATTGTACAAGTGGGAGCTAGTGCCGTTGCCTTGCCTCTTTCATCTCCCTCTATCCTTCCCCTTCATTCCTCAGGAGCTCTGCACGGCACTGAGGCCACAACAACAATGACTGATCTCAGTAAAGGTGCATCGTCCACACCGCCCAGTGAATCATCCAGCCCAGAAACCATAATTGGACAAGTGCTAGACTCTGCAGACTCAGACTCAGATGGGATATTTATTGATTTCCCACCTCACTCCTCAGAGGCGTTGGGGTACTGCCGCGAGAGCAGGCAGAGCACTGTGTAGCTGTGGTTGCCTTTAAGAACGCATCCCTCCTCCAGTGTGTACGGTAATAATCTGTGAGACAGATTAAAGAAACATTTCATTAAATTGGTACCATCTTCCTTTCTTACGAGTCCATTCCAAGTGCTTTCACTGGTGAGTGAAAACCTTGCAACTCTAAAATGTAAAACATATTTATCCAACAAAATACAATGCAAATCCCAGTGCAATTATTATTAAAGGACTGAAATGTTTGACAAGGTTTTTAATTTGATCACAGCGTAGTTGTAACTTTATGAGCTTTCTAGTGTATTCATAAACCGAATAAATCAGATTATGTTCTTAAGGGATAAATCTGGTGATATTCTTTATTTTTCTTGACAACAAATCTCAGAAAAGCCCAAAATCAACAATGAATTGATCCCAGGAAGTTATCCTCTGGAGCCAAAGCCCAATTCATCTCATTCTACTGCCACAGACCTCCAGTTAAAACTATTAAAAACAAATGACTGAGCCACACAGTGGCACTTTCTTGATTTGAATAAAGATGGGCACTGTAGTTTATTATGACTCACTTTGCTGGTACTGTAAATACTCACTAGATCATCAAACGTGTATTAATCTGTAGCTGAAAGTAGTCCCCAAAAAAATGCACTATTTATTCCTGTCAAACTCCAGTGCCAAGGGAATTACTCGGCTTTCTTCAAATTGAAAATATTTGGACTGAGTGTCACAGACACGCTGGGGAAGTATTGAGAGATGGACTAACACATTGGTCATTGCTTTTCATGAGATTGGTTGAAAATATAAAAATATACAATATTATCCTTTAACCCACAGAGCAGCATGCAATCCTTCAACTGAAGTTAAAATCATTGGAGTTATAAGGTTTTCAAACAGCATCAGTTTCTTGCCTCTACTGAGGTGTTAGTCACCATTTACATGGAAAAGTGCCCGAAACTTAACATATTTATCACGGCTTTGTTTTGTATATGTGTATTTTGAAACTCACAACAGTTTTATATTTTCTTTTTACGCTTTGTAGTCTGCTATTGGCAGTAACACAGTAATGAGGTTCTCTGCTCTCTCTTTTGTACAACATCTTACGCAAATGTGGACTGTTGGAATGTTTTTATTGTCAGTGGTGGTCATAGAGGTCTAATGCAATCTTCTCTTCATAGAGCAAACATCAGTGTGACAACATTTGCTTTTCTGTATTAGCTCTGTACAGCAGCACTTTGAGGAATGACAATGTTTATTGTTTACATTTGATAAAGACATTAACATTTTTGACTGAATGTCATCTCACACACTGTATTTTGCACCACCACTACCTTGTAAATCAAAATGCATTGTTGGTTTTTAGGACAGCTAGATAGTGTAAAGTGAGCTTTTACCTTTAAATGACTTGAGATTTTAATAAGGGCTTTTTAACTGAATCTTTTTCAAATGATGTTTTACCTCAAGCATTTTGTACTTTACTTTTTTTTGACAATCTATGATGTCTACAGAGTTGTGCTTTGTATTAATTTGTTATACTAGCCCAGTAAAAAAAATAAAAATTACATTTGATTATCGCCTTCTATTGTAAACAAATGTTTTATTATAAATATATTATATATTTGCACTGATTAATGCTGACGTGTATAAGTAGCCACACACACGTCTAATGTGCTAGGTCATTAGGATGAGGGGGATCTACAGTAGCAGCTGGATTTAGTTTGACCGTTTAGTCGAGCTCCATTAAGCCACCTATAATCAGGGATTTTAGAAATACTGGGGTCATGAGTCCCAAACCCCCCCAATGTACCTCCCACTGCTGCTCCCCCAGGAACCTCCGAACAGACACCATGAAGAATTAGGATTTTCACATTTGTTTTATCTAGATACAAAAAGTCCAAGTATAAAATTACTGGAATCATCCAAGAATATATAATTGTAATATATTTTGCATGGTTTCTTTTGTAACCAGCCAAAGGGGTACCGGAAGCCTTGCAGTTATTCTATCAAAATAAAATATGCTTTTGTTTTGTAAAGACTAACCGGGAAGCTTGGAGTAAGTATTGGCAACTGCTGGCGGAGCACAAGCTGGAAGTAGCTAAAAGCTAAAAGCTAACTACACTATTCTTCGCTTTGGTCGAGCTGCTTTAAGGTTAAAGTCGTGTGTTTAAAGGACTGATATTTGTCTCGCTGGTGAAGAGTCGGGTTTTAAAGAGGTCCACTCTCCTGGTCAACTTGGTAAAACATCTTTCTTTGAACAATGTTTTATTTGGGTTTCACAAGTTAGCTATAAAGCTAGCCAACATACTGTAGCTTTACTAAGTGTAAGTAACATAAGTACAAATGATTCTACAAAGAGATGCATATTTATGAAAGCCTGGAGGATGTTTCTATGTGCGACCAAAGTTAACTCTTATTTTCAGTCATTACATCAAAGATAATGAGACTGAGCCTGCTGTGTTGTGCTTTGGTTTGTTTTCAGATCACTGTGTGTGTGTTTGTGTGTTACTTTAGCTGTGGTCCTCAGTCTCTCTGGTGTGGGTGACTCTGGCTCTGTGCCAGTCCTCTGTAGATGAAGATGTCCCTGGCCCAGCGAGTGCTCCTCTCCTGGATCTTCGCCCTGATCTTCCTCATCATGCTGGTCCTCAAGCTGGACTCTAAGATCCACTGGAACTGGTTTCTCATCTTCCTCCCTGTCTGGACCTTTGACACTATCCTCATCCTCATGCTGATAGTGAAGATGGCGGGGCGCTGCAAGCCGGACTTTGACCCCAGGGATGGCGAGCAGAGCCTGAAGAGGAGGCTGTGGTACCTGACAGCTCTTTTGTTGAAGCTTGCCTTCTGTCTGACACTGTGCTCCCGCCTGGAGAGGCTCACCGAAATGTGGGTCAGTGTGGTGTGTGTCCCTCTGTGGGTGCTGCTGGGTGGGGCGCTGGTGGAGCTGGGACACAATGTTTTCCACTACAGGCGGGAATGAACCAGAGGACTTTGCAATACAAAGCTTTTGAAATGTAACATGGGGGACAAAAACATTTTATGCTCGGGCATCTCCTGCTTGGGATGCACCAATCTGATCCACTGGATTGGTATCAGGGTCCATACTGACCTTAAGTGGACCGGGTATCGGTCAGACATGACATCGACATTAAATACAGTTTCTTTGTCAATGTCGTTATAAAATTCACTGTCTGCTATAAGTTACATTTAAATCACAGCAGGGTGCAAAATTAACTTTTTTTTGTTCACCAGCAAAGAAATGTTAACGTTTTACCAGCCACTCAATAGATGACCGGTGAGTTCTCCAAAGTGTGGTTTACAGGTTTATGGGGGAAGAAATAGCCCTAGTATCGGTATTGGAAATCTTGCCACAGTTAGAGCTAAATGTGTCATGTGATACCAAAGAAAAGATTTACATACACCAGTCCACAGAGTACATTAGTGTTCACATTACTGCCTTCTAAGCTTGTTTTTAGGTTGCAGGATTTATTGAAATGGACTAGGGTAATAAGAATTGTGTTTCATTTAGATTAGACCTGTTGTACTGCCAAGTGAGACTGGGTTTTAAGAAATGGAGCTAAGCAAACTGAGACACACAAGATCTGCTATTGTGATCCAAAACCAGTTACTTGCTCCACTAAATGTTGGTCTTCAATTCACCTTTTTAGGGAGAGATCACACACAAATACAGTGATGTGGGATCCTTGTGACACTAATCGTGCAATGACTGCATGAAATGATCCAATCTGCACTAGCATAGTGTGCCACTGAGCCATATATTATACCGGTTTGTGAAATCACTGTTGAAACGTACAACACTATCTGATCATTTCTGTGAAGAAGTTGGAAACCTCACATCCATATATCATGGTGCACACATGTATTATCTGTTAGTACCCATCCCAGGATGTCCCTCTGCCACTGACACTATTTGAATGTAAATCTTTAACTTCCTCTAAATATAGATGTACTATTGTGGCACCAAAGTTCACGGCAATCAATCCAATAGTTTTCAGTTGGACCAACATCATCTCTTGATCCAAGCCGCTTAAAGGGCCAGTGTGTTGCATTTAGGGGGATTTATTAGCAGAAATGGAACATAATATTTTCATTAGTGTATAATCTAAACTAAGAATTGCTGTTTTCATTACCTTAAAATGACCCCTTCATGTCATGGTCACGATTGCCTGAATGTCCTGAAAAATACTATGTTGTTACCAGGGCTTTGCACTAGGTGGCTCTTTACCGCAGTCCTGTAAAGGGAGGGCTGAGCGGAGGGGTATTGAGTTGGTTGCATTCTGCAATCGCAGCGCCAAACCTACACACTGTCCCTTTAAGTAGCTAAAAAGACAAATACTGAAAAGCAAGAGACACATTAACACCAAGTCCATATTTTTGAACCATTTATTGAGAGGTTCTGATCAGAGTATAAATCACACTACCAAGTCTTATCTTAGGAAATAAAATGTATTTACAACAAAATTTTCACATATATTGATTTCAAATAAAAACAGACAGTAAATGATATAAATAAGTTCTATGGAAAATAAAACTTGTCTTACAAAAAATATATGCAATTTCTGTATACATTTTCTCACATTGGTGCTAATAACATCTATACTGTACAGTTTTGGTACATACAGTATCATTTACAGCCCTGTGTGAGTCAAACAACGTCCAGTCTGAAAACAACGACTTGCTCCGATTTTGGAGTGTTATAAACGACAAACCCCATCGACTAAAGCAACATGGCAAAGAGCATTTCAGCAGGAGCTCGGTGTCTTACTGTAATGTCCCAAACCATGAACGTAATTCCTATAGCACGGAGTAAAGATGGTTGTTTTCAGATTGGCTAGTCCAGTACCTAAAATAGGTGCTTTAAGAGCGAAGCTAAGTAGTGCACAGGCACTGACACATGGGTCACATAACATTTTATATAGAGCCTACATACATTCGCTAACAAACGTGAAGTGAGCTACTTAGCTTACATTCTTAGGCACTGATAAAATACTTGGGAGTGCATCCTCTTTTCACTATGTCACTGGAGTAATGTGGCTGTGTCAGCAAAGAAATGGAATGCACCCCGCTCCCCGATTACAAATTAGAAAGACCAGTTGGTGTCTGAAGGAAGGATGCATTTTCAAATACTTTAAACAAAGCCTTGGCGTAAGTTGTACAGTAAAAAAAGAAGACTAGACATCTAGACATTCATATTAAGAAGTCTTTCTGTGTTTGCGGTGTGTGTGTTTTAAGGGGCTGTTTTAACAAGTGCTGTTGTGGCCGAGTGTCCTGCAGGGGTGTGGCAGGTTTTCCCTGCACTGTGTCCTTTGCTTTTGTACCTTTAGAGGGCACAACTGTCCGACTGTCAGATCCGGGCTTAGAGGAAGAGCCTCGAGAGTCACTGTGGTGGTGCGTCTTAGGCCGACTGTCTGTGAAAGAAAGGGCCAGAGTTTGGTGCGCTTCCATCGGCTTAAAGAGGTCAAAGGTGATGAGCGTCCGTGGTTGTTTGTGTTCTGGTGGTGCAGGACAAGAGGCAGACTTCTTCCTCTCCTCTTTACTGTTGACATCTTTATCCTTCTTTCCATCTTTTTTAACCTGAATGTTTGCAGGTTTTGGAGTTCCCGTCTTTCCGTCTTCTCTCCCCGACTTTGCCCCCTGCATACTCGACGTGTTGCCCTCCCTGTGCCCGCTCTTCTCCTTCTTCCCGTGTGAAGACTTGTGTTTATGCGAACAGGCGTCTCGAGCCTCCTCTCTGTCTGGCCGTAAGTGAGACGCTCCCTGTGATCCTCCCCTGTCTTTATCGTGCTCCTTCTCTCTCTTGACGTGGGGTTGTGTCTTTGAGTCCCACTCCTTGGACCACTTCTCGTCTCTCTGTGCAGGCATGGAAGTTTGAGAGGCTTTACTGCCCTCTCTTGTCCGCTCCTCGTCCTCTTTTTTCCTCATCTGCTGCAATGGCTGCGTCGGTGTACCACCCTCTCTTCCTCCCTCGACCTTAACCTTCTCCTGCTCTCTCACCCTGTCCTTCTCTCTATCCCTGTCTTTCCCCCTATCCTTTTTATCCCTTTCCTTCTCTTTACTCCTATCCTTATCCCTCTTTTCCTTATCTTTAACCCTCTCCTTGTCATCTTTCTCTCTTTTTCCTTTCTCTTTTTCCTTTTTGATGTGTAGTGTGTTGTAAGTGCTCATTATACTATCTTTAGTTTTCTCTTTTAGACCTTGATCTGGTACAGTGGTCTTTTGCTGCCTCTCTTCCTCCACGTAATTCTCCTTCCTAATTTGCTGCGTTGACTTTAAAGATGAACTGTCTACTCCACCCTCCTCGTGGCCCTTCTGCAGTGCCTGGCATGTGTCCCCATCTCCCCCTCCCTTGCCTTTCTCTTTCTCATCTTCCTCAGCTTTAGGCTCCATTGGTGTGCGAGTGAGAACACCTTCATCTTTCTCCTTCTTGCCAAAAGGTAGAGACTGTGTCGATGACACCCCCTTCATCTCAGCTCTGTTATCTTGCTCTTCCTCCTTGAAAATGTGTGTCGGAGTTTGTGAGGGTGGCTCCTCCCCTCCCTCGGAGTCCTCATCCTCCAACTTCGTCACCGTCTGTACAGCAGGATCACACTCCTTCCCCTGAACCTCTTCATCGTCCACCTCTTCATCTTCCTCCTCTTCATCTTCCTCCTCTTCATCTTCTTCTTCTTTGATATGAAGTGGTACTTCTCTAGGTGCACACTTCTCTTCCTTCACCTCCTCCTTCTCTTCGTGTTGGTGATACTGTTTGAGTCGGATGTGCCAGGCAAGACTGCAGACAGCAGACACAGTTTTGAACTGGTGGACAACTCCTCTGGGAATGAAGTAGATGTCATCGTGGTAGAGTTGGATTCGGGCATATCGGATCCCCTCCCTCCTTAGCTGGTTCAGCTTGGCATCATCGATCCACTGTACACACTGTAGAGGCAGTGACAGGAATACATAAGATTCAGTAAAATTAGCAAATATTTTAATTCTTGCATGGTGGAAAGAAAAGATTAACAGTGTGATCATGTGCACCAGCATTATTATACTGGGGAATTCCTCTACTCTAAATGGATTACCAAAAGACAACGTGGCATGTTAGAGATGCTCAAAGAAATGCTCTGGGTTTTCTTTTTTGAATTTAAAGCTGCATTACTTGACTTTCTTTGGACACTAGGGGACAATGCAACACACTGTAAACACAACTGAAATATTATCACCCTTTTATAAAGTAGATATGGCAGCCTACACATTCAGCAGACACAGAGCAACATTATCATTCATTTGGAGTCGTGTGTCTGGCCACCAGGCAAATGTTGATCCTTTGACCTCCTAGCTCTGTTTTTGATCTACGGAGGGGACCATCTGTCTCTTAAGCGGCTAAATGCTCGACTTTATTTGATACAATTGATCCCAACAGAAAACAAACTGAGTCATACCACTGTATCACACTACGCACAATTAATAACTAACCCACCTGAGACAGCGGTGGTTCGTGAAGGTCCAGCTGCAGCCTCATGACCACATCTGGGAAATCTCCAGCGTGGAAACACACAACATCTTTGGTGATCCGGCCAGGAGCGTCACTGCTGCAAGGCAATACGCAAAGTCCTGTTTACTGATCTGATATTCTATGCATTCTGTATGTGATAAAGAAAAAAAAGATTGCACGGTGTACTCACTCCTCTCCGCAGCGCACAGCCTTCAGCACACCTACAGCAGCAGTAGTTTGTCTCTCAAACCCCTGACCAATGTGGTCAGCGTGGGCTCTCGTCCGGTCCTCAAACAGCATCTCCCTGGGCTCACTGGCTCTGGGTAGATACTGCAGGTTCTTTATCTCATTGGTGGACCTGAAATACATTTATTCACAACAGGATATGTGTAAGGCATGGTTAAGTACCTCTACGTAGCATATGGAGGAAAACATTTACAGACTCAATATGTCACCCCACCTTTTCCTTTTGAAGGGTGATTTTGGCATGTCTGCCATAGGGATCATCTGTTCTCCCGGTCTGACCCACATAATAGGGCCGTCATCGCTCTCTGTGGGGCTCTGCAGCCGCAGACTGGAGAACGTTCCCCAGGGCAGAGTCCGCTGCATTATCACAGGGTGACAAAAATTTGAGTTACACAATGACTCTGTGCCATACATGGTGAAAAGAGAGACGGACAAGTCCACTGGCTGAAGGGGTGTGTCCACATGCAGTCATAACAAACACACTAACCTCCAGAAAGGGAGATTCCTCTAACATGTTGATGAACTCGGGAAAGTAGTCTCCAACCTCTTCGTCCACAGCACCGACCAGACTGACCTGCCGCATGGCGCCAGCACGGTACGTTCCCTGGGAATATGTCCGCTTCACCTACAGGAGGGACCCCAGAGAAGACAGATCAGACACTCGTCCAGCAGGTAACAAAAATATCCCACTGACAGGTAAGTACACCGTGAGAGAGATGTAATCATTTCCAAAATTCACAGCATGTGTTTATCTAACTAAATATTCTGATTCAATGCGTATTTGTAGGCGTTAAGCCTTTTAAAAACAACATTTTCACTGCGGTCAAAACACTTCGCACACAAAGGGAGGCACCGGGTGGTCCAGCAGCAATCTAATAGCACCATAGATTACATTTATATAACCACATATGTGTTCGTGTTGACTAAACTGACGAGTTACATTCATTATAGAAAGTTAAATTGATGAAAAGACTAATTTAATCCGATGAATACATTTATTCAAAGTGAGGAGGGCGATGACGTCATAAAATATGACGACAGACATTCAAAGCTTCATTCCAAAACCTGAATCGAAGCTTTGAATGTAAAATAAAGAGACATTCGGCACATCCCTACTAACATGTACTTTACTGTCAGCAGTATAAAACTTAATTTGCCTGGTTTTATGAAACACGTTCGTCTAACAATTGAGACTAGCACTGACAGTGTGTTCGTAATGGTGTAACCTTTCCAGTGCACCTGCCTTTAATAAAGCACTCATTTAGAGTACCATCAGCTTCTGCTTGGTAGTTAACAGGACCTAAATACAAAGATTCAAGTCCTTGGCCGAACTCCAAGACACTCAGTCAATACCAGAGGCAAATGTCAACACACGGCAAATAAAAGGCACGCTATTGTTACTCTGAGGAAAATAAAGGACACTGAAATTTACAAGCAATGGATTATACTACCAAATCAAGACAAACGGACTGACTGACAACAAAACTAGACCTCAGGTTCACATGAGTCCCTCATCAGACATCAAGACTCTGCTGAATAAACAGTCAACAATAAAGCCTCCACTTCAACGGTGTGAACGAGCTCTCGTGAAGCAGCACTGGAACTGAGGCTGAGACGGTACGAAGGAATGTACCAGGTACTATCCACAACTTTTCTTAATGGAAAACTAATGAACAGCGAGTCGAGTAGAACTGTAACATGCATTGAAAACGCTGATATAGTAAATAAAATATACATGATATGTATATATATATACACACATAATATATACAATATATTACACACACAAAGCTCAGGTCATCTTATTGGAAAACAAGCACGACTACAACAATGACGTTGGATGTACTTTTTATACTTACTGGTATTCTTATTCATTGATTTTCTGTATTTATCATTATTGACAGCTGTGCAAGTCCAAAATCTGGGGTTGGCTTTCACCCGCTGGCGAGCCCTGTAACCCTCGCTGAGCCTTGTTTGGAGGGACCAACTTTGAATGTTGTGCTTACAAACCGCAACCGACAAATTCTAGTTATTGTGCCTCTTAAAGGTTGGCCTTTAACAATGATAGATAATGACACTCGATGCTGACTGAACTGATTTGACAGAGCAAGTGTTTATTTAACTACTGTGTGTAAATATATATATTTTTAAAGACAGCTGCTCATAAAAAACACTTCTTGCAAGACTTCAAAGTCTAAATGTTAGCATAAGTCAGAAAATCCCCAAAAGTGTGGAAGAAAGTCTTTTTACAGATGAATACAAGTGTGAACTCTGAAACTAATCAATATTTCATTTACTCTGGTATTTGGTGACTTCCAAAGGATTGACTAGGCCACCAGCGCTCTGTTCTACTTGCTGTACAGACACGCTATCCTTTCTAACTTAAGTTGTGCGTAGAAGGATTTATATTCCAGCTGAAACATGTGCCTTACTATGCATTAAACTGATGCCAGGACAACGTGAAGACAGAGAAAGAGTAATATTTTGCTATATCTTCCCTCAAAGTGTACTTCACTTTGCTTACCGTGTGAACACTACAATAAAAAGTGTTTATAGGAAAAATAAAAAGTCAAAACATGCTGCAGCATCAGAAGAAGTTGTTTAGGATGCTCTAAAACGGTGATTCTTAAAAAGCGATGCAATGAAATACATGTAGTCCTGCATCTATTACTTCCACATGTAAGCTTAGTGCCAGTAGAAACTCTCTACAAACCGTCAGTCAGACAGCAGACAGTCGTGAATCACTCACTCACAACTCGGAGACGCTGAACGCTGTTGCTTAACCATCAAACACTGTCCACATCATCAGGAGACGTTAAACCCAAACTGGCTAAATTAAGAAAGTATGCTAAAAGTCGTATTGAGTTTGGTTTTATTGAGAACAGCAACTGGATGAAATGCACCATCTGCCTTATGTTGGTAGCGGAGGAAGTCATGCTGCAAGCTGAAGCAATATCTGATTACAAAGCACTTGGAGTATCAGTACGATCAGGAGAGAGACCTCGGGAACATACATTTCCCTGTTAGGGGTCCCGCACTTGAATCATTTAAAGTTTTCCTGACCTAAATTGACTATCTCAACTTTTAGAAACGATCAAATAATGCAAGAATACAAACTGATTACGTAGCGTGGACATCATTTCTGATCAACTAACTGCTGTCTCAGAGAGCAGATTTATTAATCATTACTTAGTTTATGGAAGATATAATAGATTTTCAAATCCTTTTGAAAGCGAGTTCTTGGTACTTCTTAAAGAGTTGACATTAATATCATTCAAACACACGTGCAGGGGAAACACTGTTCAGTCGCACATTGAAAGAAAGTAAACCAAAAAATAAAACTGCAGGTTTCCGATTACAAATCTTGTGCTATTCATAAAAAGGTCACTTCTACAAACAATCAAAGACAAATGCTTAATACAAACATTCATCTCAGATTGAGCAGCACTGGTGTTCATAATTTACTTTCTGACCTGTGCCTGGCAAAATCCTATTTTGATCTTATTAAATTAACTAGTACCGCAGGGTTTTTTAATTAGATTTAGAGTTTTCGATTAGTTTGAAATTAAGTTCTGTGCAGTAAGAAAGGAAAGTGGTCAGAAATAAACAATCAAAACACAACCAAGTGAAGGCGACACTCAATATTATCGCTCACAATAGGAGCTTGAGGAGAAGTAAAGCGATAACAACACAAACCAAGACTACTATGAAAATGTCACCCCGAATTTAGACCAATTTGCCGTCACCTATACGAAGCATACAATAACTTTTTGGAGCTCGTGGACAGTAACATTTTCTTCAATACGATCTTCAGAGGCTGACATGAAAGCACAACTCTAACTGAAGGTGCCACAATCCCTATCAAGAGGAGCTTTTCAAGAAACTATCATGTTGTGTGACAAACAACATGACACCATTAGCAGGGCAGTGTATTTGCAACAATCTGGCGATACACTACGTACCATGATACAGGCTTACTATTCAATATATTGCAAAAGTTGCAAAACTGTAAGCAAGGTGATATATTGAAAAAACTGTCACAGACACAACGCCACATGCATGAAAAAAAGTTACTTTTTAAATGCAACCGGAACAGCATTTGTATTCATCACAGTCTCTGTGACATCCAACATCATAGCAATACTTTCTGCCACAAATCTTTGCATGTAAACTATCAATTAAAAATGTATGCAGTGTTTTTGAGGATCAATACAGTATACAGTATCAGGAAACATAATATTGTGTAACTCAAGCATTTAGTATACTATTAGGGCTTATTGCTTCACAAGACAACCTGGACGCTGAGACACTTTGAACACCGGAGTAAAGATGGTTGGAGGCAGAGTGAAAAGCTATCCATCAAAAGCCTGGACAAAGACTGACACAGACAACTTCAAAACACAAACAAAATGTTGATGTGTTGTTTCAGCTTGTTGCAGTTTGTGCTGCTCACGTCACCAGACTACAAACTGACGCTTAACAGTATCACAGTGGAAAGTTCAGCATCCTCTTACACACAGAGCCATCACACTATGTTGCCTACTAAGGAGAGGACAATAATCTTACCTGAGCGAGGAAGTTGACCATGGTTGTTGTCTCTATGTCCTTCTTCCCGAGCACCTCCACCTTTACTGGCGCATTGGGGAACTTGAAGGAGAAGTAGTCCAGGAAGTCTGGGAGGTAGGATGCAGCTCCGTGGATGATCCCCATCACAAAACACGCAGCCTGGGCCTCGTCCTCACTGAACGACAGAGTCACAAACTCCTGGGCGAAACGCTGCATCTCAGCCGCAGACAGACCGGAGAGCTGCTCAGTGTAGGCGTGCGCCACAGACGCCCCGCCGTTGGCCTGCTGCTCGATGTGGATCAGACGGCCAAACTCCAGACCTGACAGGCCCGGCGCTGGGGTGCAGTGGAGCGGGGAGCTGTAGCTGAGCCTGTCCCTGACCATGGAGGAGATGGAGGCGGAAGTAGCGGCAGCAACAGCAGGATCCTGGTGGTGTTGTTGTGGTGGTGGTGGTGGTGCTGCTGCTGCTGTGGTGTTGTGGAGTAGACTGCTGCTGTCAATGCTGTTGTTTCCATTAACTCGACCCAGGAAGTCGGGTGGACCCAGAGACACTCCTGAACACACTGTCTGGCATGAGCGATGGTACATTTTGGGTCTGCTGTGTCTCTCCTTCACCCGCTCACCATCTTTGTGCTTCTTTTTCTTCTTCTTCTTGAGTTTCTTCAGCAGTAGGTCTTCATCAGAACCAGCTTTGGGCTTCTCAGACTCTATAACAAAATGTAAAGACATTTTTACAGTAAGTACAATGTTGTGCATCATGTGAGGCCTGTAGTATGTAGTACCATTTTATATACTTGACACAACGTGTGAACTTTCGACAACTTTGCATAAAATAAGGACATGTGTCTAACTAGGTTATTAATGTAACAGTGTATTAATATATGGCTATTGTTTGATATTGCATGAATTATAAATGTATGCCAGTTTATACTATTAAAATCAACATTTCATTAAAATTCTGACATAAAACATATTTAATCATATTGCTAAACAATTAATTGCATTACAATTACAGGTGACTTGAGTAAAGGGCATCAGCCACACCTGTAACACCGTGACATATTTAAGAGACTAATGTAATTCAAAGTTATCCCAAAATAATGAAAAATCGCTTAAGTTACATGGCATCCCTACCTTTCTGTGGAGAAATCACTTCTCCGTTTTCTCTTGCAATGTCATGTACAGGTGGCAATTTGTGATTTTTCCACTCTTTGCTCTTTTCCTTCTTCTTCTCTCCGTCTTTCTCATTTGCACTGTGATCTAAGAAGAGCAGACAGAGTGAGGTGAAATGCTGCTACATCCATGCTGAGCAACATAACTGAACAAACATTTCCACGTGTATACATCACCATCTGGGCCTAATAAATACTGGGGCCCGTGGTAGAGAATATTATGTAATAATGTAAAGAATATTTTATTGGAGTATTGCTTCACAAACCGTTTTGAATTTGACCATAAAGTGGTCTAAGAGTGCTGTAGTGAGTAGGCTGGCTGTGTTGTCCTACCTCTCTGTAGCATTTTCACGTCGCCGTTCTCGGTCTTTGTATGGCAGCTAGCTGGGCTCACTCTCTCCACACCAGCGGCTGAGCTCCGCTGCGCTTCACTGCTTTTCTCCTTCTCCTTGTGTCGTTTCTCTTTCGCCTTTTTCACTTTGTGAGGCGATGCGAGGAAGTTGCTGATTTTGAATATTTTCCGAGCGGGAGTAGCTGGCACCGCGGCGGCGGTGGAGTGGCTCGCCTTGGCCGGGCCGAAACTCCATTTCGCTGGGCTCCCACAACTCTGCTTCCCGTTGTGTTTTTCCCCTGCGCACACCTCTCCATTCAGTTTCCTGTGCTTCAGGCCCTTCTCCTCCACCCGGACCTTCTTAGGGGGAGGTGGGTAAATGTCGCTGGAAGACTGCGGTCGGCTCTCCGGCGGCCGTTTAGCTATCAGGGGTTTAGGGGAATTTGTTTTGCTGTTTGCTGCGAAATGCATGGAGTCCACGGCCTCGGCCATCTTGGAAGTTTCTATTTTTTACGGTCAGACGTAACTGGTGCGTGAGAGCCAGGCCGGGGGCGGGGCTTAGTGGGCTACGTGCCGACGCACGGAGGAGGGAGATCAGCAGACTGCAACAGCCTGGAGGACAAGAAACAGTACTGTACTGCTCACTGTGCAGGATGACTGCAACACTACCATGAGCACAACAGACGAGGCCTGCTGCTGACAGAAGGGGGCATTCATGATCTCAATTATTTGTCAGTTTTACTCAGTTGCGCTCAAGTATAGAGGAACAAAGTGGGAATGTTTTCTAATTATTTCAATTCCTCAACTATTTTGACCAACAAATATAAATGTACACAGATGTCGAGTTGTTAATATTATACCTTTAGTTGAAACAATTTTTTTTAATACGTTTTTCAATTGTGGGGAAGAATTTTATACATGGAAAATCCCTAATTTGCCAGAGAGGGCTTTACAATCAGTACAACATACTGTGACAACAACAACAACAACAACAACAACAACAACAACACAAATATCCACAGAAAGGAAAATGTCGATCAGGGAAGAAAATTCCTACATTTTGTAATAATAGTGTGATGGTTACTCTGTTGCACCCAATTAATGGATGTATTGTACTGCCATACACAATAATAATAATAATAATAATAATAATAATAATAATAATAATAATAATAATAATAATAAAGTTCTCAAACAGATATTTTCAGAGTCATTTTTAAGATAACAAATGCACCAGCAAATTATTTTTAGCTCATCCTGTCCCAAAACAATTTCCATAAACCTAATTTACAAATGTGTACATTGATATTTATACTAGATATTTTATACTTATAGCTGGAACATTACAAAAATGTTTGAATAGATATTCATCATTTACTGAAATATTACTTTAAAAAAATGTCTGTAAATCAAAAATCCTCATTAAACTAGTTTGTGTTAGTAGATGTCCTTTACAGTATATGCACATTTATAGAATAAATGTGTATGCTGAGATTACTCAAAATGGCACTAGGTGGCAGTATATTGATGAAAATACATTGAGGCTCTCTCTTTTTGCTCTCTGAAAATCTTCACACCTATTGACCCTCACAGCTGTGTTATTAAGGCTCCTGCTAAAAATAGTCAGAAATGTTGGGAGGTGTCAGTTGAAAACATACACATTTTTATTGCACAAAAAGACGTGGTTAGTCACAAGTTGAACTACATCCAAGATCTAAATACTATTATTCATTTAATGTCAACATTATGTGATTAAAAGTTCAACACAATGCCTAAACGCTGTCTTACATAACATACTAATATTAGATGAATGTTATTTTTTAGTATATTTCCCCCCAACTGTTGTCAAATGGTCCTCTCTCAGTCCACATCCATTTATATTTCACTCTTGTTCAGTATCGGCAGCCACTAAAGTAGAAGTATTAATCTGCCAAAACGATTGGAAAGGTAGCGTACACAGTGTTCATCAGCGCTGACATTGGCTTACTCTAAAATGAAATTTGTTTATTTCTTTTGACCTAAATTGTTTATTGGGTGAAAGTTACACTCAGCACTGACATTTAAACAGTCGCCATAATGAAGATGACAGTTTGCAGAACAATACAGTAAAAGTTATTTTTGGTTCCCATAACATGAGGCAGTGCAAACAGAATAATCCTTCAGACAGCGTAACAGTGGTGGAAAGTACATTTACTTAAGTACAAATCTGAGGTACTTGTACTTTACGTGGTATTTCCATTTTCAATGTCTCTTTACACTACAATTCAGATATAAATATTTTATTTTCACTACATTTATTTGGCAGCAATATTCACTTTGCAGATTAGGATTTTACATACAAAACATAATATAGAGTTTATAAAATATGATACATTGTTCATTAATAATCCAATGATATGATTTGTATTTAATGCTGTGACACTGAAGGGGCCAATTCTCTGCATTGAGTACTTTCACTTTTTTGAAGTACATTTTGTTAATATTTTTTCAAAGCATGACTTTTACTTGTAATGGGATATTTGTTACAGTGTGGTATGGTTACATTTACTCAAGTAAAGTATCATTACCTTCCTCCACCTTCAGTTTTCTGGATAAGAACATCGTTGTCATTCCAATATATTTTACTTTTAACAGCCTAAAGTCTCCTCTAAATATTGATGTAGGATTTGTACAGAGAAGAAGACAGGTTAGGAAACAGTCATTCACACATTCATGGGCATTTACATGTGGTCCATCCACTGTGTATTATGCATGGTTTCTATTAACCACAGCTGGGAAATACCCAAAATGCAGCACGCATCATTCAGTGTGAACATAAGGATATCATATGATGGAAAAAACATTGAATGCCTTAATGGCAAATGTCTTTATAGAAAGTTTATTACTGTAAAACTAAAAATGTTTTTTAATAATCTCGCCTATCATCGAAAAACATCGATTTATTTCTCATGCATGCCAAGTTCTCAAATAATTCCACTTTCACCTCAGAGTCTACTTCTGTTGTGCAGAAGGGGACAGCAGCAGTTAGCCTGTTCCCATGTTACGCCCGCTTTCCATATCCTTCATGAGGACGAAGATTCTTAAATAAAAGCTTCAAACACTGTCTTAATGAAGTCCAGGCTTTTGGGTTAGAAACAAATTGACCTGACATTATCTGGTGTTGGCTAGCTGTAGGAAATCCAGCCCAGATGTGAGACACTTTTCATTTTTAAGAATCTCTATCAGTCAATTGACAGATGAAAAACATTCCGACACAAGACGAAGGAATGTATCAGTTACTGAAGAATTAAGATATTGGCAATGAACAATTTATGTGAATATGAATGTGTGTGTGCGTTTGTGACAGAGAGTAAGAAAGAGACAAGGAGTGATACTTTAATTTAAAACTGATACACACTGATCCACAGGATTAAGGAAGGTGTGGTATCAAATAACTGTTTTGCTAAATTAATTTATGTTTATTTGTTCTCGGCATGCAAACAGTGAGTCAGTAGAATAATGTTGAGCAGGTAGGTTTTATGCCTTCAGGCAGACAGACTGAGTGTGGTATTACAAGTGGCTAGCCCTGCACTACAACAGCCGTTGGGTTCACTCCAGTTCAGTTGGAAATGAGAAACTTATGCACATAACAGACATGACCGACGACACTGACTCTGCCCAAAGTGGAGGGAGATGAAGTGGTCTGCCAGGAAGCCCAAGCAGCAAAGCTGGACTGATGGTCAGATGTTTGTTCTAGTCTGCATGGAAAAAGCCACAGTGTTTACATGATCGAGGACAGAGAGTGGGCCAAGCCAGCTCACTTAGAGAATTCAAAACACTTTATCCCAAGAGGGCACCTTGAGGATAAAAAAAACTGCTGTCCATAAATGGGTAAAGCCAGGAGTGAGGGTATTATTGGGAATACTAGACTTTCTCACAGCGCTCCGCAGAACAGAATGGACGCATTTAGATTGGCTGTGGACCCTCTTAGCCTTAATCAACTGTATTAATCATTATAGTTTTCATATAGCCTGTGCATCAGGTTAGTTTGTTGTGGCTAAGCAGCACTGTCTGAGATTTATACTTGGCTGTGCTGTAAAAGATGTGGTTCTATGATAATAAATCAATACAGCCTAGTGTTCAGACAGAAGTCTCTAGAGAGTGTAAACATTTCTCTCTCACTATTTCCCAGTGTAAGTGTTGAAGTACTGAAGTGACTGTGAAAGGTGAAAGGACACTTATTCCTGGCTTTTATTCTGCCAACAGTTATCAAATGTCAAATGAGCTCATAGATGCATTAGCGTAGATAATAACAAATTACCATCTTTATATTTACGGATTACAAAGCCTCTACATTGTCTAGTTAAAACATATTACAGCCTATTTTCCAAAGTAGAACAAACCGAATTGTTTGATCTTTGACTCATCCTCTCAAACTGTAGCATTTCAGGCTGTTATGCTTGTTCAAGGTGTCTTTTCTCCAGACATAACTATGAGCTTGCAGGTCATTGCTGTTCTATATTGAGTTTTATTCCACCCTAACCTCGTTTTTCATCTCTAAGTTGATGCTTCCCACAGTCCTCTCACGAAACAAATGGTTTCCTTTCTCATTATCAGAGGACAGTTGAAAAATCTCTCCAGATGGTGCAGTCAGATCAACAGGCCAATGAAAGAGACAGAGAACATAAATGCACAACGTTCACGTTTCATTGCAGTCTAAAAATAAGACAATTTAAGTGGACTAACAAGCATTATAAATGGACAAATCTCTGAAACATCAAACGCTGGCATTGCATGCTATCACTCATATCTCATATCCTGTGGTTGGACTGACATTTACACCCCGGTTCTGAGAAAAAAAAGCCTCATTATCTAAACTCCCTGCTAAGCAGATGCCTCATTTAGTTCATGTGACTGTGTTTTCTCTCTTTCTTTTTTTCGGACTATATGTAGACACAATGAAATAGCAAAGAACCAAAATCTTGGTTGAATGGACAGTCTGCACACGGCGAACTTAGCCTCTCCACCCGGAGATTGTCTCACCAATTCCTAACACTTGTTGAGGATTAGTCCTGTCCCAGTAAAGTCAATAGCACATGATATATTTATCTCCCCTTGCATTGCATTTGAATCAAGCAGCCTTCTTGGATAAATCTGACATTCCTGACTTGTATTACTCTTGAAACTCAACTAAGCCCCTCAGCTTACAGTAAAATGAAATACGTCCTTACAAATCTGAGCAACAAACTCTTGGCTCTGGCCCAGCAGCCAATATTCTTGCTACAGATGCATATTTTGACCTGTCGCATCTGTAACTCACATGTTCGTGGACACGACAGGAAGCTGGGGAAGCGCCTGCCAAAGCAACTGTGACACACATGCACTTAGTACATCATGGAGTGAGAATGCATTACAAATGGTCTTCATTAAGTGACGTGATTACAGTGAAGATACTTTGGAATGTAATAATAGGATTACAATAAGACACATGCTTTCTTAAGCTTTCACAGTTTGCGTTATTTTGTGACTGATATAGAACTGTTACAGCTAATTCAGCTTAAGTTATACAGTAGAACTATTTTACCATTTCCTCACACTTCATGCTTATCATCCCCTATCTCAGTAAGACCATCTACTAAGAAACACATCCACACAATCCTCATCTCACACTCTATTTTTTTTCTATTTCACCTGTTTCCCTCTCAAAGCTTCACGCTCCTCATTTCTCTTCTTTAGACTCACTTTCCACTAAACAGCTCTATTAGTTCCCCCTCCTTCCTCTTCTCCCTCCCACCTTACCTCCTCCTCTCACTGTCACTGTCTCAAACTGAGGTGGGTCTTTTTTACACTCTCTCCCACTTATCCTTTTACTCTTTACTCACAGGACGCAATGAGGTTCACAGCACTGTGCATATGTGGGACCTTCCTGGCCTTCTCAAGCCTCTCTTGGACCACAGCAGACTCTGATGAAGAAGATTTCCTGGGGGATCATGGATTTGGACCCTGCACTGCAACTTTGAGACCTAAGGGGCCGTGCATACAGGGGCAGGATGAGAGCATGTGCCCATACCTATTCAGTCTGCCGCCGCTGACTCTCCATTTGCCAAAGCAGCTCAGAGAGCTGGAAGAGATTGTGAAGGATTTGCAGAAGCTGAAGGACAATGTGGACCAACTGAGAAAGATGTGTGCAGATTGTACAGTAAGCCAAACTGAGAGAGAGTGTGGAAGGCAAAGTGAAAGAGAGCATGAAAAGCGGAATGAGGGTACTGATAGACATATGGATGAGAGTAACTGGCTGAATGAAAAAAATATTGAGAGGCCAAAAGAGTGTGGGACAGACAGGGTTAAAGCGGAAAAGACTATGGAAGGAGAATTAGGAGACGGTGACACTGAGTCAGAAAAAATAACGGTTTTGGAAAAGAAAGGGAGAAAGAAAGGGGAAGCAGAAAGAGAGAACGATAAAGGGGTCGTAAAAGAAAATAGGAGGGAAGAAACCCAAAAAGAAGTGGCAGAAAGAGATGGAAAAACTAAGACAGAGAGGGCAAAAGAAAAGGACAAATTGGGCAAGGCAAAGTTGCCAATGTCTGGTGGAAATGAGAGAATAGTGGATATGGTCAGAAAAAAGATTGTTGAAAAAAATAACAGGGAGACAGAGACAGACAGAAATGAAGACAAAGATGGAAAAGGAAATTCAAAAGGAGATCCAGAGGATACGTTGGAGAATGGAAAAGAGAAAACAAGTCATGAAAAAAATAAGGAGAAAACAGAAGAAAGTGACCATCACGTGTGGCGACATGAAACAAAGGAAACAGAGAAAAAGACCCAAACCGAACAAAACCGGGGCAGTGATGGAATAAAGATGTCTGAGGACCATGATGAGCATACAAATAAGGAACGAATGCAGCAAAGGGAGGAGAGGAAAAAGGAAATGGGAACTAAAGTGGAGCGAAATAATGAGAAACCAAAACAGACTGAAAGCATCGGGCATGAAGAAAAAGAGAAGACTATAAAAGAGGAGGAGGTGGAGGACCGGGAGATGGGAACGGAGATCAAAACAGAAGCAGAAAAAACGGTTCAGAGTGTGCAGAGAGACAGTGACGGAGAAATAGTAGCCAGGAAGGCAACTGAGAGGACAGACTTTGTTTCAATCAGCCCGACTCCTCACTCTATCATAAGTTTAGCTCCGGGGCATAACTATATGGAATCAAACGAAGCTATAACCTTTACGTCATCTCTTCCATCTCCTCCTTTCTCCAGCTCAACTTCTCATTTGCTCACATATGTCAATCGAGGGATGCCGATAGTTGCTGATGAGCCACCAACCCAAAGCCCAGTCCTTGGAGCAGCTGGCATTTCTGAGAACCCAAGCTCTGATGCAGAGGAAGGCTTCAGGACCAAAGGTAGGCCAACAACAACAGCCATATTAAACACGTTGGGTGGTCCTAGACAACAGATATCCAGTGCCACTTCACCGTTCACCTCTACAACTAGTACAGGCTTCCAGGGTCAAGTTAGCTCAACTACATCAACTACAACCACCACAACTCCTCATTATAATTTATACACAACTACAGTCCCAGGAGTCGTAAACCGCAATCGTTGGGCAGTTAAAAAGAACATCAGCTCAAACACTAAAACTGGTGTGAAACCTCTTCCAGGCCGAGGACCAAAGCCCAATGAAAAGCATAAACCTGCAATCAGGCCTGAAACAGACCAAAAGCTTAAAAATCCTAAGAATGACCGTAAACCGGACCAAGCTCCTTTGCCTGACAAAAAAACTAAACATGACCAAAAGCTCTCTAATCAAAAACCCACAACCGACCAAAAATCTAAACCTGGCAAAGACCCTAAACAAGTCCAGATTCCAAAACCTAACCAAAGACCTCTATCTGATCATTTACCAACTGATGAAAATCTGAAAAACAATAAAATACCTAAACATGACCAAGAGCATACAACTGATCCAAGCCAGGTACTGACTGAAAAGCCAAAATCTCATCAAAAGTCTATGCTTCCTGTTCAGAGACCTACATATCATCAAAGACCTCAAACAGTAAACGCAACTGGTTCTGATAAAGACCCTCAAACTGACCAAGAGCCTGAATCTGTCAAAATCCCAATTATTACTCAAGACCTAAAACCTAAAAAAAAGCCAGTCCATCCTCTCAAAACCGACCAAACACAAAAACCTCACAAAAAGCCGAAAAGTGAAGAAAAAACTGAACTTGATCAAAGATCTACAATAAACCAAAATGTTCCACCTGTTCAAGAGCCTGAAAGAAGGGAAACAACTAGCCCCAGGACAAAACCTACTCAAAAGCCTATAACAGAATTAATGGAAGGTTCTGATGAAAATCCTTTGCCCGAGCCCATATCTGCCAAAGACTCAACACCTGGACATGAGCTTACACCTGAGAGTGCCCTAATCAAACCTCCTGATCCAAGCCAGGTACTTATTGAAAAGCCAAAATCTCATCAAAAGTCTATGCTTCCTGTTCAGAGACCTACATATCATCAACGACCTCAAACAGTAAACACAACTGGATCTGATAAAGACCCTCAAACTGACCAAGAGCCTGAATCTGTCAAAATCCCAATTATTACTCAAGACCTAAAACCTAAAAAAAAGCCGGTTCATCCTCTCAAAACCGACCAAACACAAAAACCTCACAAAAAGCCGAAAAGTGAAGAAAAAACAAAACCTGATCAAAGATCTACAATAAACCAAAATGTTCCACCTGTTCAAGAGCCTGAAAGAAGGGAAACAACTAGCCCCAGAACAAAACCTACTCAAAAGCCTATAACAGAATTAATGGAAGGTTCTGATGAAAGTCCTTTGCCCGAGCCCATATCTGCCAAAGACTCAACACCTGGATATGAGCTTACACCTGAGAGTGCCCTAATCAAACCTCCTGATCCAAGCCAGGTACTTATCGAAAAGCCAAAATCTCATCAAAAGTCTATGCTTCCTGTTCAGAGACCTACATATCATCAAAGACCTCAAACAGTAAACACAACTGAATCTGATAAAGACCCTCAAACTGACCGAGAGCCTGAATCTGTCAAAATCCCAATTATTACTCAAGACCTAAAACCTAAAAAAAAGCCGGTTCATCCTCTCAAAACCGACCAAACACAAAAACTTCACAAAAAGCCGAAAAGTGAAGAAAAAACTAAACCTGATCAAAGATCTGCAATAAACCAAAATGTTCCACCTGTTCAAGTGCCTGAAAGAAGGGAAACAACTAGCCCCAGGACAAAACCTACTCAAAAGCCTATAACAGAATTAATGGAAGGTTCTGATGAAAGTCCTTTGCCCGAGCCCATATCTGCCAAAGACTCAACACCTGGACATGAGCTTACACCTGATAGTGCCCTAATCAAACCTCCTGATCAAAAGCCTAAACCCAGTCAGAAAATTCCTAAAATAAACCAAAAACCTAACCAGAAACCTCCAGAGCTCATAACAGGCCAAAAGACTAAACCTAATGTGAAGCCTAAACCTGACCAAACACCACAAATCAATCAAAGGCTTAGAACACCTCGGCCTGACCAAAAGCCTGAACTTAACCTTGAATCTTTGCCTGATCAAATTCCTGAGGCAGAATCCAACAAAACATCCAAACTGAGGCCTCCACCCAGAGCCAGGCCACCTACTAGACCTACAATCAGACCAGGAGCAACACCTGTTCAAAGGCCAAAACCAGCAGTGCAACAAAAGCCAAGTCCAAAGATAAAAACAGATTTAGATCCTCTACAAATCAGTGAGACCACTTCAGACGACGTCCAAAACTCTCAAACTTACATGCTACCTGCACCTGGCCCTGTAACACAGATTTCTGAAGTAAATCATTCCCCAGGGGACACAGAGTTCAGTCCCAGCACACTGAAAACAATCACTCTGGATCCAAAGACCTCCAACAGCCTGGAAACTGGACCCTTCCCTCACCGTCACACTCTCTCTGAAGGCTTCACCATGAGCCCAAACAGCAGGATTGCGTCTGATCTGAGGCCACAAACAGCCGGTCGACCACCATTGATCCCAATGACAACAAGACCAAACAAAATCATCCATGGGATCCTCCCAAGTGTTATCCCTAGCACCAGTCCAGGATCCACAAAGCCGTATAAAGCTTCCAATACTGACTCCATCTTACAAACTGAAAAACTTCCCAATATGGAGGAAACAGCACCCAGACAAACTCCAGATCCAGACAAAATGATGATTCAAGTCCCTACCCCCAGTGCCCAAACTACCTCCACAATCAGCCCTGACCTCAGGTCAACAACCCCTGCCACCTCTGGCCCCGAGCCCCAAGCTGCTGAGTCTTCCACTCCCAGTGCACGTGAGCTGCGTGTAAAAATCAAGCAGGTGGCTGCTTTCTTCAATAACAGCCTGAGTCCAAATGGAAGACCACCAGACAGGCGTCCAAAAGATCACCAAGAAGACAACCAGGGAGGCAGCAGGCCTGACAGCAAACTAGCATCTAAAGGCAAGAAATATTCATTTTGATCAAGTTTTGTTTTTATATGCATGAATCCACATAAAGTAGCTCACTTTATGCAGAGATTGTGGTTGTTATTGACAGACCTAGCATGTAATTACATTAGCATGTATTGCAGCACACAACATTGATTTGTACCACCATGTATAAAACTGTAATGGTTGCTTTGTTTCAACAGTGAACTCAAAGGAATGCATTAACACTCACTGCACAAAGGGGTTATCAAAGAGAGAGAGAGAGAGAGAGGGGGAGAGAGAGAGAGAGAGAGAGAGAGAGAGAGAGAGAGAGAGAAGAAAACATATGCAACTCCACAATGAAATTCTCAGAAATGTACAACTAACCTCATAAACATCTATTGTGTTTTGTTGACATTACATCACAATAATAAAGAAAAACGGTCATGCATTAGTATTTCAGAGCTCATAATTGTATTAGTCACTTAGCAAATTGTTATGACCTGAGCTGAAAGGATTTTAAGTAAGAGGACCACACGGTAAGCTCTATTGATCCTCATATATATATGAGATAATGATGTGGTCTGAGATCATCTTTGTACCATACGTCAAGGCTAAACAAGGAATTCGCATATGTGTGCAAAATACGTGTCTGCATTAGTGTCGTGATTAAAGATAAAACCACAACTACGTGTAGACTAACAGCTTTAAAACATCCTTCAATGGAGCATGGCTTACAGTAAGTGAATAATTTGGCATCAGATCAATCTAATGGATTCATCAGTTTAACACTTGAGTTCAGATGAAGGTGAAGGTCTTCTTTATAGACTATATATTTGTGTTTTTTTTTTTTTTTAAATCAAAACATTCACTAGGAAAAGACTATTGTTATTTTATAAATACACATTTTAAAATCTGCACTTACTTGCATCTCTAAAATCCATTATTTTAAATACGGCATGTGTATCTACTGTGGAGGTCCACCTTTAAATTCTTCAAAAACACTAAATCTTTTATAGAGGAAAAGTAGGTTTTCCCTGACCTGTTGCACTTGTGACCTCACCCAACACATTTCATGGCTACATCACAGCTGCAAGAACATATCATCATCACCTGCAAGATATGCGCAAAAGCAGGACTTTGGTTAGATAACTCTCTAAATGAATGAAGGCAAGTTACATTTTGGATGATTTTGTGACAAAGCTGTTAACAATTCATAATTTCTTTCCATTTTCCTTATCTGCAGTTAGGAGAGACTGCTCCGACCACCTGGACAGGGGCGCGACAAAAAGCGGAGTGTACCTGGTGACCCCTGACCTCCGCAGCAAAAGCTTCCCAGTCTTCTGTGACATGGAGCTGGATGGAGGCGGGTGGACGCTCCTGCAGCGTCGACAGGACGGAAGCGTGAGCTTCAACCGCACCTGGGCTGAGTACAGATCAGGCTTTGGGGAGCTGGACGGAGGGGAGTTTTGGCTGGGAAACAATATGATCCACATGCTGACCCGAGACAGGGACATGAAGCTGCGGACGGAGCTGGAGGACTTTGGCGGGATGATGGCGTATGCAGAGTACGAGCACTTCAGGGTGGCAAGTGAACGGATGCGCTACAGACTGACGGTAGGCGGTTACTCAGGTACTGCAGGTGATGCTCTTCGCTTTAGCAATAGTTATGATCACAACAACAGGGCGTTCACTACGCCGGACAGGGACAACGACCGCTATCCATCCGGGAACTGCGGGGCCTACTACAGCTCCGGCTGGTGGTTTGATGCCTGCATGGCTGCAAACCTCAACGGGAGATACTATGTGGGGAGATACAAGGGAGTCCGGGATGGTATTTTCTGGGGGACGTGGCAGAACATATCTACAGAGTATTACCCCACTAATGACAGACACTCTTTCAAAACTGTCAGGATGATGATCAGACCAAGAGGCTTTGCACCAAAAGCTGTGACTCTACCAGGGCATGTCTGAAAAAATCAAGAAAGGTCTCACTAACTTCAACCATAAGCTCCTAAAATGCTCCTTACAATTGAATAAACCCTAGTATACCCTCCACACTGTACACTAGCGCCGCCTTGTGGTGTTTGATTCGACAAAACTGATTTGTTCACAGGATAACATGACATTAACTGAGGATGTACATAGTTACGAAGGTTATGGTCATAATTACATAGTATCTTTTTTATAACCTTTTAATGTTGATAAGTCTTTTTTTGAGAGCTGAATTTGTTTAATGACAAGAGATGGAAATCTTGTGAAGAGTTATTTTTCAGTGAATCTGACGGGTATGTAGCAACAGAGAATGATACGTTTTATTATGGCAGTACTGGAAAGCCAGATGATGGTTGATTTAAGCTGTATGGATTGTTTTATAATTAAGATTGTTTTGTTAAGATAAATAAAATTGCTGAATATGTTTTTGCTTTTCATTTCTTGTAACGTTATCTGCAAACTTAAGTACAAAACAACCAATAAATTCAACAATAAGTAGACTCAAATCAACATTGTCAACAGAAAAGCAACCACAGATTCCTCAGATACATAATGGGACCTATCAGATTTACATGACAGATTAATTGTTTTAATCTGCAACATGCAGTACAAGTCTATGTTTCGTTCGATTGCAAAATAACTCATGATGAAGTTCTGAATGCTATTCTGAAACTTAAAAACAACACACTCACAGAGTTCTGTAAGACATTTTCAGTTGAATTGACCCCTTTTATTCTCAATGTCCTTTAGGAAAGTATTTCCTATTGTATTACCAACTAAACTAAATGGCCTCATCACCCTCATTTCAGACCCCCAAAACGATTCTCATTTGATGGATAACTGGCTTCCTATCTGTTGACGATAAAGTACTGGCTTTTTTTTCTTGCTTATAGAATCAAGAAAACGTTAGTCTCTATAATTGACAAGTCACAATCTGGCTTTATGTCAAACAGGCACATTTCAAATAATGTTTACTTCTAGATTCATTCAATTATCCTGAGCTTGTTAATGATAATAGCTTTATTCTATTTTTATTTTATTTTTATAAGCCCTTTGATTCGCTGGAACACACATTTATTTATCAATCACATTACAAATTTGGCTTTAGTGACTATTTCTGTCATTCCATCAAAACACTTTAGTCAAACGGTAATTATTCACTCAAACTTGCGGTACCTCACTCCGTTTTAAGCTATCTCTGGTGTTTGTCAAGGGTGCCCGGTCTCTTTATATTTATTTTTACTTGCTGCCCAACTCCTCTTCACTTAAATCCTTGAAAGTAATATTAATATTAAAGGTATTTCTGTAGCTGGTCGACAGATTACCATAAATCAGGTGGGTGATGACACTACAGTTTTTTAAAAGATTCAAACCAAAATTCCTGTTGCAATTAAACACATTCAAATATTTAAATATATCTTTATATATGTCTTTAAATATAAATACATGTGAACTGTTGCCCATTGCACAGTGTCAACTAACATATTTATATGCCATTCCTGTGAAGTCCCAGGTAACATATTAAGGTAAGGTATTCTGATAAATTAACGATTCAATTTAAACTTCAGCCCCATTATCAATAAAACTAAAAAATGAAGGTATATCCAGGTTGACATACTGCACTTGCTTTAATTGATGATTCCTCTGTTAGTAAATCTATTGATAAGAAGCTATTTAAGTTTGTTTGGAAAAACAAAACCCATTATATTAAAGCTCTGTGATGATGAATACTATAGACTCTGAAGGCCTTAACGTTTTAGATGTTACTGCCCTCAACTACACCTTTAAAATAAACTTTGAAACCCAGAATCCATTTGAAACTTTATTCCACATCACATTTTTTTTATGCCTTTTTGGTCCAATTAAAATATTGAAGAATTACCATTTATAATAGTTCATTTCCACAAACAAATGCTTTTAGCTTCGTCTCTTAATTACAAACACTGTTTCTCTGCGCATAAATATCTCATCTGGAATAACCTTGACATAGGCCTACTATACAAAAACAAATCTATATTTTTTCCTAAATTGGTTGAACAATAATATTGTTTTTGTAAAACTCAGAAGGTCTTCTTATGAGATATTCTGAATGTTTGCCTACTTATCCCTGTCACCCCAAAATAATTTGGTACTGTAATCGATGCCATTCCATTCAAATAGCTTTGGACGCGAGGAAACGCTTCAAGACACGAGCTCCCTGCAACGACGTCACCTACGTCATGCTCGCATAGGCCCACTGATTGGACAAGACCTAAAGAAGGGCGGTGCTAACTTTACACAAGAGTGTACATCCGGCTTGTCAAGTTAATTAAAGTGATACCAAGTAAGACCGAAAGTAAAATATTTTGCCTTCAACATAAAGAACAAAACTCTGAGGGAGAGTACAGGCTGCTCGTATTGGATCTTTAGCCCATTGTTTCCACCTAAAGGGATGCAAAGAGAGAGCTGTCCTCAATGACTTGATGTATTTAGGGACATGCACTACTAAAGCACAATGTCAGATGACATGACGCGGGCTCTGCATTGATTTCTCATCTAGATGTCTTGTCTCGGAGAGGAGCAATGTGTCAACATCTAGTTTTTAATCCTTTATTTCCACGCCATGGTTACATGTTGCACCATTCTAAATGAATTTATGTTTAATCAAATTACCACACAGAAAACCAGGGACCAGGTAGTAATCCAGCACAGAAAGATTGGGAGGTACGGGGGAAATGTCTTGCCTCATTTGGATTGTGTTTTCATTATTATATTGCGTGCAACCTTTTTTTTTTTTATTTATCTTGTAATATTTTTCTCAATATATTATAATTTCCCATAACATTTTTCATTAGAATATTTACTAATAATACCAAGGCTGAACAGAATAATTTTAGTCGCTTGTTCTAAAATGACGCTTTTAGTCTGAAATCTCGTACCGGAAGTATTAGGTTGAGGCAGTCCAACTGACCATGGTGTTGACTGAATGGCAGCTAGTGTCGCTCAGAAGTGTGTATTGTTAATTAGCTGTAACAGCAGCAGTGTGAGGTGTGGATGAGCTGGTTTACCAGAAGGTGATAGAGATGTTTTGGAGCTCAGCAGCTCGTCGGGGATGTGTCGGACTTCTCCGTTGCTGGTCCCTCACAGTCTGTCCCAGGACACTCCCGACCCCTCTCTGCCCTCTGCACACTTCACGGTTCTTCTCCATCTCGGTCCCCGCGAAGTCTCCAACACAAGAAGAGGTTAACCAGCCTCTGAAGCAGTGGGATCTGGCGGTGAGCCCCTTCAGCACGGTGCGGGCACAGCTGGGCTGCAGCATCTCGATCCGCCCGCTGGACCCGCACGATTTCCCCGAGGCTGACCGAGTCTTCATCACAGTTCATGGGACAGACAGCGAACAGGAGGTCGGTCTGGATCACTTACACGTCCGCTATGATGAACAGAACAAAGAGCTGCTCATCTCAGCTGAGAAGGTTAAAAGCAGCGTGTCGATTGATCTAACTGCACCTATCAAAAGTAGTGAGTGTCTCCTGTTGATGATGATGATGCAACAAAAATGTCAGTGTATTTTTTTCAGCAGTTGGCAAGATTTTGTCTGTTATCTTTTTTTTTTGTGTCAGATCTTTTCCTTACTACTCAAGGAAAAGGCAACGTGCAGGTGAAGAACATGGAGTGTGATGTCTGCAAGGTGCAGACAGAGAAGGGCAACTGTTTGCTGCACTCTGTCAAGGTAGGTGGTGGCATGACAACATAAACATGCTTATTGCAGAAAATACATATAAAACAAGTGGAGATGTACTGGTGTGTTTGCATATTCCTGTATCTTGGTGGCTGATTTCACCATTAAAAACACTCTTAACTATTGATTCAATATTGTTGTTACTGCAGATATTTTTGTGAAACTAGAATTGTTTGAGCTTTTCATGATAATTTCGTACAAAACCAAATATCATGGTCTTCAATTAAGATGTGTCTGAAAAGTTTATCCAGCTCAGAATTAAGCATATTGGAGTCAGTCTTGGCAAATATATGGTAGAAAAGTATTGCTTCTAAAACCATATCAGTGTTTGTTGTTTTATAACCATAAATTGTGTTTTTATACGGCACCAAAGCTGAGTTTTGCAAACTCGTACTTTGCAAAATATAACTGGTTCCAAGTTCAAATGAAAGAATCCAGTAGACCAGACATGTCAAATTCAAGGCCACTTCAGGCCCGCGATCATATGAATATTATCCAAAATGTCTATCCTGTTCAATAAATGTTGACCCTGTTGGGCCCTCGATTTAGTCGCAGTTTTAATTTTGGCTCTCTCTGTGACTGAGTGTGACACCCCTGCACTCGACCATTGTTGTAGAGTTGACAATGTGTTCAGACTCATCATGGAGGACATCAGTTGTTTCAGACTGACAATTCACTGTTGTTTGTTGTATCTCAGGGTCATCAGGTTGAGGTCCAGTCCCATGGAGGACATGTTACTGGTGCAGGCACTATCCATGGCAATGTGGACATCAGCACACGTGGAGACGGTGTAAGAACAATACACTCAGCAGTCATTAGAGGGCAGCAGCAGCCTGAAAACAGGCTTCATCTGAATGTGTTTACAGCATTGAGGTTTATCTCTGAAAAAAAGTTCAAATCATTCATCACCCAGCTACAGTCCTGTGCAGTGATGAGTTGTGTGTTTGCAGGGAGTGGATGTCAAGAAGCTTCAGGGCACCACAATGAATATTTCAACAGAGCATGGACCTCTGAAGGTCAAAGCCATCTATGCCGAGTCCAGTTGTGTCTCCTCCTGCTCTGGGAGAGTAGAACTGGGGCATGTACACGGTGAGCAAACATCTAATCCTTGTTCAATAACACTTCAACATATGTACAAGAAGAGCCACCAACCCTAAGAATAAGAGGCAATCCACTCTGCCATCTGAGCTAATGTGACCTGCTCTTAAAACTAATTGAAACTATTTGTTTTCTGTATCCAGTAAATCACTTTGCCAGTAAATCCTAATATTTTTTTTAAAACCGCAACTGCCCATGAGTCATTGCGTCACACAGCTGCATTATGTTAACTTGGTTTGAAACGCAGGGCTCTGATCCAAACAGAGTATATTTAAAGGCAACATGGTTGCAATTTATCATGAACTCTGTGCTTGTTGTTTGTTTTGAAGTAGTTATAAAACTGTTAGTTTTCTTGGAGGTAGAGATTATATCACAAAGACAAACAGCAGTTTGATGTGAAGTGCAGAGAAGAAAATGCATCATCAATGTAGGATTTTAATTTCATTTGAACTCTAGTCATAGAAAACATAGAAACAATTCTCTTGTTAACTTCAGTGATGCAGCTTTATGATGCGTATGGTCTGTGACGGAGGCTTTTCTTTGCCGTATTCTCCAGTCTTTACCTGTTATAAATGTTGTAATTGACCTACCAGTGGCTGAATCTCACAGCTAGGTATATGTTAGTTAAAACTGACCTTGTGCTTTAATTTATTAAAAGGTAACGCCACTGTGAAGAACGTGTCTGGAGATACAGTTATTGGTGAGCAAGCTGAGCTGACCCTCTGATTGCACAATGATCTAGTACGTATGGCATCTATCACTGGCTGTTAAAAGCAAAAAACTTGAGGCCTGCTTTCTTTTTGTAGATGGTTCGAATAGTGTCCTAAAGGTTTCCTCTCACGGCGGAGGCATTGATGTATATGTGGGAGACGGTGGAAGTGCCGAACTCCACAGTCAGGAAGGTAAACATACAGTAGAAGAAGAATATTCACCATATGAAACCGTTTTCCTTCCTGTTGAGTGATATTCTTTTTCTTTGTTTACCTCTCATTCTCCTGTCGTACGTAGGAGCGGTGTGTGTGCGTGTCCCCTCCTCGTTGAAAGCTGGGATGGAGCTCTGTGGAACATCGGTGGTCATCAGCCCGGAGGTTGTTCTGCATGGAGTAGAAAACAACACAACTGAGGGCCAAACCACAGTTATTGGTGAGCCAATATTTTTCATTGCATCACACTCCGTGGCACAGTTGGTAAACTAAACCTTCCTACAAGCAAATCAACACAGAACATTCTGTTTCCAATACATACGCTTGTGTTTCTCTCTCAGGCTTTGTAAATGGAGAGTCCCCTGTGGACCAGTGGGTTAAAGCTCGGGCAGACAGAAACTCGGTCAGACTGAAGACACAAAGCTGGTTCGAATCCCTGAAGCTGGGGAGGTGAGTTATGAGCTTTACACTTACAAAGCCAGATGATCATACTGTCGCTCCTCAAGACTGGAAGTATCTAAAGCTCTGTGCTCAGGATATACTGTACTTTCAATAAGGACATTACGTATCATTTATAGTATTTTTACAGAAATCACTGTACATGCACTGCTTCTTGAAAGCATAAAATGCAACTGCACACCAGTGGTGGTTTGTGCTGACCTGTCAATGGTGTTTGAGAAACTGTTGTTTTGCTCACTTGTTGTATGTTTACTTGTGGTGTGAAATATTGGCAGCAATTGAATGTCCTCTGTATAGTATGTAAATACTATTAAAATGATTCTCAAACTGTGACAAAAGCATGGCAAGTGTTTGTTTAATTATCTTTATCATAGACAGATATTGTAATTTGTTACTGACTATCTGAATTTGACTGGTATTGATCTGACTGTAATAATGAAAGCTAATAACTAAAGCATTTTAATTGAAGCACTAAGTGTTGATAATTAACAACACATTTACCTCAATCTTCTTTGCATTTTCCAAATGCTCTTCACATCATTGGTCCGAATGAGCAGCAAAACTGTACAAGATCTGAACTGATGTGCTTCATGTCTCTGGAGCATGAAGCAGAAAGTGTGCGTCTCCCTGGTTTTGCTTAAAGTATCAACAATTTAGGTCAAATAAATCTACACATAATAACTTCAAAACATAAAACCAAGTGAAATGCAATTACAAAGTGTTACATAAAAAAAAAAGACAAACCAAAATTGTAGTATAAAGAATACAGTTCTTTAATTTAAAGAGTATAAATAAACAAATATTTCTATAAAAAGGAAAAGAAACACTAAATGCACCACATAGACAAAGCAATGTTAATCACAAAATGTAGAATTGTAAAATAAATACAATCAATTTTAACAAGTTTTCAAATCCAAATGTTGAAATTGTGAGTGACTGAAAGTTCCAATATAAAGTGCTTTGTTATTTGATGTATATAAAAGTACATTTCTTAAATAAATAGACACTGTGATGTCTTAGTGCTAGAGATGTTGTTGCTGTAAATTGTATACATGTCATTTTTAAAATCAAAATTCTCCTCAATCTGGATTCCAAGATTTTAAGACAGACGGTTTCTCCATGTGTGTACCATCTAAGGAATATATCTCAAGGCCAAAACTGGAACATTTAGCTTTTAACAACATCCCTATAGTTGTTTCAGACCTTAAAACTTATGTGGAGCAATACACAAGTGTGTTGTCTTTGTATAAATAAAATATACTAAATTATAGAGGGGAAACAATATCATTACTATAAAACAAAAATGATTAGGGACCCAAATCTATACTGTTATATATAAAATACATAGAAGTTAAGAGAGGAAATCACAAATGTGAATACACTGGTTATCCAACAGAATTAACCCACTGGAGCCTCGCAGGGTCAAAGGCAATGTGTAACCAATTATTATTATGTATCAGTGAGTCGCTGAAACAGTGCTATGTCTCTTTCCAGACAGGAGAGTCTTAATCAGATTTTTAACTAATGATTTTGGATTTTTACCTCCATCAAGAGGTTCTGTTTGTAGTCTGGTTCGTTTGTCTGTTTGTCAACAGAAAAACTATTGGGCCGATTTTCATGAAACTTGGTGGAAGGGTGTCCAAGGTCCATGGTCCAAGTAAGAACCCATAACACATTTGAGTGGATCCGAATCATGGAGTAGATACACACTATATTTTTCACTTATTAAAACGGTGCCCTTCTAGTTAAACATGTGATTAATATTTGTGTGGATTATCTGAAGTGTATCTATCATGCAAATGGTTTGTTGAAGATGCTCTTTTGGTTTTGAAATAATGTCCCAAAATTATGGTTGCTGTGATTACTTACTGCTCTATTTTTCACAATATCATTACTTCTTTAGATCCATTTATATCTTCTCTGTACTTGCTGCTTTGTTATCACTGAGTGCTGTTCCAACACTTCCCAGGTGTCATCAGTCTTGATGAGTCTTGTGATTGGATGCACTATTTGGCCCACGTTGTATCAAAACCAGTATGGAGGGTCGTCATTGCTGTGCTCCCAGTGCTCCACACGTGGCTGAAGCTTTAAGGCGGCCGCCCTACGGGAACCAATGCTCTCTGGTCATTAATGCTGTCGTGCAGGACTCTAGCTTTGCAGTGCTCTTCTAAACTGTACCTTACTTGGAGATGCTGCTGCAGCAGGCCATCGTGATGGAACAGAGTGGAGGACAGATCCTTTCGATGTGTCGCAGACTGCGATCTGTGAGAAGAACACAGCCACTCACATCAAGTTCTCGCAGGTACTGAGATCCACTTGTCAGATACTGCACAGCCATATCTGTCATCTAAGGCAGGATAGAAGAAAATAGAAAACATTTGACATTAAATGGATATTTAAAGGCTTCAGAGAAGTGTGTGTATGAGCGTGTGTCTACCTTGGGACAACCTGACATCCGCAGAGTGACTAGACCTCTGCAGTAAAATGAAATCGCTCTGATGGCCGGGTCTGACAGAGCTACACAGTGAGACACGTCAACATGTTCCAAATCTCTCACGTTCTTGCACAGCTTCTGCCCTCGTGAGAAACAAAAGAAACGAGAGAAAGACGTGAGATGAAATGTGAAGAAAATGAATAAGGAGAATTCCTTTTCCAGGAAACTGTTTGGGTATTTCCTGTCAGTTGTTAATATTAGATGCTGGAAAAGGAAGTAAACTTGTAAAAATTGTAAACATCCCACATCTGGTAATGTGTTGAAATCTTTGCTAGATTTGTACCTCCATGCCAATATCTGTGACGTAGATACACTCTGCAACAACTAACTTCTTCAAGCGAATTCCTTCAAGAGCCGCCAGCCCCTAAAAATACAAATACGAAGTTATTGACTATTTACCAACAGGGCCAGTCTTTTTTTACTTTAGGAAATTGTGAGAGTAAGTAACAATACCCGATCCTGGATGTTGCAACCGCTGATATCAAGAGAGCAGACAGAGCTCCCACTCAGCCACTCCAGACTCATATCAGTCAGTCTCTCACAATAACTCAAGTTCAGATAGTTCAGTTTACAGAACCTGATAAAGTGTGCACACACAACACAAGAAATGCTGCAGCGTGAGAAACCACAAACCACAATGAGAAATGTGTGCGTGGAGCCATACTAAATACCTTTGTGCAATCCTCATGGCAGATAAGTCAGTGATGTGACTGCAGTAACTGACATTCAGCTCTCTCAGTTTGGCGGATGAGGAACCTTCACTCAGATACTGGATCCCAGTATCACTCACCCTGAAATACAAACAGCAAACCCATTACGTCATGCAATGTCGTAAGAAAGCACAGAATCTAAAACTACAGCAGCAATAAACACACACACACACACACACACACACACACACACACACACACACACACACACACACACACACACACACACACACACACACACACACACACACACACACACACACACACACACACTTGTTACAAAATGAGATGTCCAGGTAGTGCAGGTTCTTGAGGTTGGCCACAGATTTGAGGCTGACGTCAGTCATTCTGGAGCATTCTGCAGCGTGGAGTCTGCGGAGGCCTTGTGAGCTGCTGCACAGGGCCTTCCAGCTGATGTCTGTTAGTTGGTTGTTACCTGAAGTGCACAGGTGGCGTGGAACAGGCAGAATAACAGCAACAGAATGACTTTTCATGTGTACGTTCATTTTAATGACGCAGAATGCAAAATGACCTCACCCTCTGTCCTAAAAGTCTTCAGTTTGGCAACTTCAGCGATGGCTTTTAAGGCAACGTCGGAAAGATGAGGAGCATTCAGCAGAGAAATGGCAGATAGACAGCGACATCTGGAAATTAGAGCCTGTTCGAAAAAAGTAAGACTCAAATATTCTCTCTGCTGCCAAGGGTTAAGTGTCTGTATGCAAACAAATTATGCATTATCAAGCAAATTCTTTTGTAATTCATTCCTTATTTTCTATGTCTTAGAACATTTCAGAGATGAGATGTCGACCACGAATGAAACCTGTGATGTGTTTGAAATGATCAAACTTACCAAGACACAGCTATCTGACAGCGTGGGCATGTCATTGATTACAATCTCCTTGAGTGAAGGGCATCCGGCAGAAATGTATCTGAACCCATTTACAGTCATCTGGGAGGAGAGAGAGGAAAATATGTGTGCGCTGGAATCTGAATCATTCTCCTGGACGCAGTTATTCTTTCTGCTCACATTTTCAGGGCCCCATAAAGTAAAACATCTGGAACCAAACTAATGCACATTCCCAGAGGAAAAGTACGTTCTATGTTGCGGTGCATGCGTGTATATTATGAAGAGTGCACGTGGTGAGTGGGTGGGCCAGAGTTGATTAAACCCAACCCTCCTCGTGGCCACAGCTGCCTTCTATTCTCCCTCTCCTCCAGACCTTTGTTCATTCACTCTGAGCTTTGAGTGAAAACAGTCAACAGGGAACAGCCAGAAACAAGCGGAGACACGTGGAAACAGAGAGGAGTGACTGGATCTATCCAAGGTGGACTGAATGCTGAACTTTAAAAAGGCAAAAAGCTGTGTCCTGTCTACAGTTGAAGCTGAGTGGAGAGACCATATACAAAACTGAGAGGATACCAACTGACCTGAGTGCAGCCGGACAGGTTAAGGTGGATGAGATTGTGGCAGCCCTTCTCTGTGGTCAGGTACATAAACCCTTTATCTGTGAATCTGTAGCAGTGGGCCAGACTCAGGTATTGAAGGTTGAGACAGTTCCTGTTCAAGATCAATAGTGAGATTAGTTTATATGTGAAACTCAGCAGAAGGAAGCGTGAATCTAATCTTGGACGAGAGGCTCGTGCTAACTCGGTGGCTGGTGTAGACTTCTACGGCCGATATCTCCAACACTCACACCAACATATTCTAGATTGATATATAGCACTACAGGTAAGAGGAAATATATGTATTTTTGGTTTTGGGGTGAACTGACGCTTTTGTAGATGACAGTTGGTTGTTTTGTTGTTGTTTTTATAACAAAATTGTAAAATGAAATACTTACTCTAAATGAAAAATAGCAACATCACATTTTGAATGAAAAGAAGCTTTAAATTCTTGCGCGGTAAAATGTGAAACATTTCCTTAACATTTTGCATAATACTACTACTCATGAGGGAGAGAGCTAATTACAGAAAACTGTTGAACATGCAAATCTATCATCAATGTAATCTTCTAGACGGTATGTTATGAGTGCCACATCTGTTCCTCTTAATCATTAAAGTTGGCACCAAGCTGCTGTCAGACATTAAATACAAGCCTGCAGCACAAACACAAGTGGAGATAATTCTGGGAACGAAGGGTCAGGAAGGCAGAAAGGGTTTGTTTACTTTTGATTTGCAAGTGAGCTGGACCTCAGTTTAGATCACATATCTTTTTTTTTTTTTACCATAACTGGAGGTTTACCTGGACAGTTCCCGTAGAGTTTTGTTTGTTATAAGTGTGCAGGAAAGGTTCAAGTAGAGCAGGCAGGGACAGCCTTCGACAATTCTCTGAACCATCATATCCTGTTAAAGAGCAGAGAATTAAATGTTACTTCAATGTCTCTCAGCAAAGCACCCGTTACAAGAGTGCATAGCACAGTGTAATGCCAACAATGAATGAACAAATATTTAAACTACTTGGCTTTCATGAAATGTAAAAACATTACAATGAATAAAACAACTTTTTACTCTTTTTTAGATGTATTTATTAAAGGATAGAGCTTCAATATACATATGTATCACTAACAGTAAAGAAGTACATGTTATATGGTATACATGTTTTCAGGTATGTTTGGGTTTTATTATCTATGCGTTATCCTTAGTCTTAACAATGTTTTACTCACTGTAACATTAAAACACTCTGACAAATTGAGGTCCTGGAGATTTCTGCATTCACCTACGCAAAAGAACGAAGCAGAGAAATGGCTTGTCAAACAACCATGGTGTCCACTTTTAGAAATGCTCTGCCATGATTATTAAATGCAAGTTGTGATAAAATAAAGTCAATAACGACACTACATAAGGAACAACAGGAAGTGTCATAATATTCTGCCTTCTTTCAAAGCTGTATATGTATTCCTGGACGTCTCCTATCTCCTACATAATGTGCAACCTCTCGCTGCTTCCTCAGGGTAAACAGCAGCTGTGTCCCATCAACAATGACACTGTTCACCTTTGACCCTTTGCTTCTGTTTTTAAGCCTGTTTTTCAAAAAAACTTTCATTCCGAAATTCTGCTTTTCTCCAGCTCTTCTTACTGAAAAGACAATCGCTGCAGAGCACAGGATGCGTGTGACCTCCTCTCTTCTCCTGGCCTCCCTGCTCCTCCTCCTGCTCCCACCCTCCCACATGAAAAGACCCGGTAAGGGCAGAGGCCTCAAAGGAGCAAGACACAAACTCACACGGGACAGGTATGGATTTACTCTTGGGATGACTCTAATTAGTTCAATCCATAGACTGTGACAAGCCATGAATTCACTTTTTCAGGGTGAGAGGTTTTGGGCGTCACAGCAGATCGGGCCCCTCCAGGATTGCGGCACCCGACTGCTCAGAGTTGACAGAATCTGGAGACGTCTTTATAGACTGTCAGGACCGACGCCTCACCTCCATTCCCACCTCTCAGACGTGGTCCAAACAACCAAAGCACCTCCTTCTGGCCCGTAACAGGATCAAAGTCCTTCGTGATGGGGCCTTCTTTGGATTTGAGAGTTTAACCAGTCTGGACCTGCAGCAGAATCATATCTCCTTAGTGGGAGAAGGGGCCTTCCAGGGTCTGAAACGCCTTACAACCCTGCTGCTGCAGCACAACCGCCTGGGAACACTTAGCGAGGAGGCCCTCATCTCCATGCCAAACCTTCACTACCTACGTCTATATGACAATCCCTGGAACTGTCTCTGCCCGATGGACAGTCTCATACGCACCCTTCAGGTCCCAAGCAACCGTAATCTAGGAAATCATGCCAGGTGAGTTCCACAAAAACAGTTTGACATATTGTGATCTCTCACTGTGATTACACAGGTGTACAAGTCATTACGTACTCTTTAGAATAACAAAGAGCCTCCAAATATGATATTGGATTTGATCCTGACTTAACTTGGTTTCCTCTTCTAGGTGTGCAGAGCCCACCAGGCTAAAAGGCATGAAGTTGAAGCAGATTGACCCAGAGTCACTCTGTAAGGAGAAGACAGACCCAACCGGTGACCCACAGGGTGACCAAACAGATCCCACAGACCTTGTAGTGCCCATTCCAATTCGCACAAAACCAGACGCCACCACATCTTGCCATACTTACCTTTACCCCCAAATACGGATGGACTGCAGAAGGCGAGGCAAGTTTACAATCTGCTTTTTCCTCCATTGTACCGTAACCTGAGCCTCAGCACATGTTTCTTATGCAACAGAGGGGTAACGAAAAATACCTCTGACGCATCATTTAATAGAGCTCGTATGTTCATGATTAAATATTGCTGCATGACTGGAATGACATATCTACCATTTGTCAAATCATTTTCGGGGCCAGACACATCTGGTTTGGCAGGTGTTTTCTATTTAATCATTCTAATCAATTAATAAAATACTGAACATATAAATGAAGCACAGTTATATTTTTTGGAAGAGGTAAAATAATAAAATGTATTTGAGTAACCCTTTATTAAGTAACCCCTTCCCCTCTATGTTTAGGTCTAACTGAGGTGCCTACAGGTATTCCAGAGGATGTTGTTCATATCGATCTGTCCCATAATTCAATCCGTCATCTCAAAGCCAGAGATTTCCAAGGAGCGAGGAGCCTCAGAACCCTTAACATCAGTCATAACAACATGGAGCACATTGACACAGGTATGTGTGCTTTTATTACTGTAAACTGTACCAATTAAAGTAAATATTACAGTATGTGCTTCATATTTCCTGTAATATCCAGGATGAAAACCTACACAAACAAAGTTTTTCTTTGGCAGATGGATACCATATGGTAGGCCAAAGGTTAAGAACAAGTTATACAACTGCTGCTGACTTCTGTTTCCCATATTTCCTTTTTAGAAATAATGAAATTCTTCCATCTTTGTGTATACAGTTAACGTTGGCTTTATTTAGAGGGGAAACCTGAGAGGGTTACAAACATACTGTGATAACTCTGCTTAAGTGATTAGGACACAAACTAAACGCCAGCCACACATTCCTATCAGAGTTTGATTGCACCACTGGCTTTTACTTTTCTTGGTAAATAATAAACAGGTCTGTCTAAATATAGCTATACTGAGAGAAGCGAGAAGTAATGCATCATTTTCTTTTCTCTCTCCCAGCTTCCCTGTCTGGGCTGCTTCACCTTCGTGAGCTGGATCTGTCCGACAACAGCCTGCATTTTGTCCAGTACGGAGTTCTTGAAGACCTTTACTTCTTGTTACAGCTAAAACTGGGAGAAAACCCCTGGGTGTGTGACTACAGGTGGGTTCTTTGACTCAAATAGTTGCAAACATTCTCTTTAGACACATGTAAATAATTATTAATAAACTGATTGCATTTATTTTTAGCATTCACTACATGATGTACTGGCTGCGTCTGCACCCAGGGGTCAGGTACTCTGGCCTCCTGTGTCGCTCCCCTCCTCAACATACTGGGGAGAGTGTAGAGGAGTATGTGCGTTCCTACAACAGAGAGTGTCCAAAGGACAGACAGCCTAGCAGAACAGATCAAGACCAAACAGACCCTGAACTATGGAACACAGCAATGGAAGTGCAGGGAGAGCTGGAGGAGGAGCTGGAGCCAAGCCACTTGAGAGTACCGCAGAAATACCGGATCATCAGGCTGTCCTGACTCAAGTGAAAATGTGACCTTTAATGTGTGACCTGATTTGTTTCTCCTTCTTTAATATCTTTTCACTATCATAAAACTGTCTGTATCAGATAGAGAAATGACTGTATTTTTGTTTAAAATATAAGAGTTATCTTATTGACTGTGACTAATTATGACTATAAGCACATGATCTGTGTGGGTCAATGCAGCTATACAGTGCCCTCCAGAATTATTGGCACCTCTTTAGTAAAAATTAGCAAAACAGGCTGTAAAATGTATTGTATTGTTTATCGTCTTGGTCTTTCATTCAAAATATTCACAAAAAATCTTACCTTTTCACTGAAGTAAAATTATTGAAAAAAAAATAAAGAAAAAATAAATGTTGACTTTTAATAAATATTTTAATCCTAAACATCTGTGCCACAATTATTGGCACCCCTAGAAAATCCTATGATAAAAATCTAACTGAAGTATATTTCCAGTCATATCTTACATCTTTAGGTTCACCTGTTTGTTTAGGAACTCTTAAGTGGTCAATCATGACTTCCTGTTTCACTGGGGTATTAATATGAGGTGACACAGGCCAAAACTATCTTTGTCATTCTTCACTATGGGAAAGACCCGAGAACACGGTGATGATCTGCGACGAAAAGTTGCTGAGCTGCACAAATTAGGAAATGGATATAAGAAAATCTTGAAACAGTTGAAAATGCCCATTTCCACTATCAGGGCAATACTTAAGAAGTTTAAAGCAACAGGAGATGTTAAGAATCAGCCTGGAAGAGGACTTGAGTCTTGGGGTCAGAAAGTCTCCAAAACGACCATCAGACGCCGCCTACATCACCACAAGTTGTTTGGGAGGGTTGCCAGAAAAAATCCATTGCTGTCAATTAACAACAAACAAAAGCGCCTACAGTTTGCCAAACGTTCCTGGGGCTTTGATTGGGACAGGGTTATAAGGTCAGATGAGACCAAAATAGAGCTTTTTGGCAACAAACGTCAAAGGTGGGTTTGGCGTAGACAGAAAGATAGTCATACAGAAAAGCACCTCATACCCACTGTGAAGCATGTTGTGGAGCTGTTTTTCTTCCAAAGGCCCTGGACATCTTGTTAGGATACATGGTATCATGGATTCTATCAAATACCAGCAGATATGAAATGAAAACCTAACAGCCTCGGCCCGGAAGCTTAAAATGGGCTGTGGTTGGACCTTCCAGCAGGACAATGATCCAAAGCACACCTCCCAATCTACACAACAATGGTTTACTGACCACAGAATAAAGGTTTTGCCACGGCCATCACAGTCCCCAGACCTAAATCTTATAGACAATGTGTGGGATGAGCTGAAGAGGAGAGTCCACAAGCGTCAACCTCTGAATCTGAAGGATCTGAAGAGATTGTGTGGAAGAACTGTCTCAGATCCCAGTGCCATGTGTTCATCAACCTCATCAGGCATCACAGGAGAAGACTCAGAGCTGTAATCCTGGCAAAAGGAGGCTGCACAAAATATTAAATGAAGGGGTGCCAATAATTGTGGCACACATGTTTTGGAGAAAAATATTTATTTAAAGTCAACATTTTTTTTTCTTTCAATAATTTTACTTCAGTGAAAAGGTCAGATTTGTGTGAATATTTTGAGTGAAAGGCCAAGATGATAAACAATAAAATACATTTTACAGCCTGTTTTGCAAATTTTTACTAAAGGGGTGCCAATAATTCTGGAGGGCACTATAAGTGAAACACGGGTATTGCAGATGAAACAATTGTAACAAAAAAGATATCTGGCAAAAGAATGTGCAATACTCACCGATACATTTCAAGCTGGGCCAATTCAGAGACGTGCAGCCACGCAGGTTGAGATGGATCACAAATGGGCGATAGTTCTGCAGAATCTGCTTCATTGTGTTGTCTGTTATCCAGTCTTTCTCCACAGAGAAGTTGATCTAGCAGGGATGCACATTAGGGAACATTAATACTCCTGTTTCAAGAATAACTTCAAACACCACTGTGGATTAAATACAAGAAGCATCCAGCACAGACCTGACTCCACAGTGTGCCTGACTGGGTGATAGCTTTCCATGTGCAACACACCTCAGCACAATTGAGCCAGTCTCGCAGCTTTAAATATCGAAAGATCTGCAGAAAAAACAAACATATGGCATATTTTGATCATTTGAAAGGTAGGAAAATATGAATCTCCTTTCTATTTATTTCACCAATATCAGAGTGACCAGCTGTCACTTTGGAAATGTTTGTGCAACAGTTAAGCACCCAAATCAGAACAGGCAGGATTCACCTCTGCCACTTTGAGAGCCAGTGTGATGTAAGTGTACAAGCAGCCTCTTTCTTTATCCTAACATAGTCATGCAAAAGCACTATTTATTTATTAAGAAGTGTTGGACAGAAACACCAGAGCAAATAAAGCCAAAACTGTACTCCCTTTGCCAACGAATGTGAATCCAAAACAAACAGGGGCTATGACTGGTAAGTGCAAGAAGAGTCATAAATATGTTTACTGGAGTTTTTAACATATTTAAAAACTATAGAGCCAATGGTATGAAAGTACTTCTACAATTATATAATGCATACTAAAATATTATTGATATGCAAAGACCATGACAGCAACAAATGAGAAAGAGTTATCCCAGAGGCAACTCTTTCTGTGGTAATAGGTATACTAGACCCTAACTAGCTTCAGCTCACATTAATCAACCTGGCCTCAAAGAGACTGGAGGCATGTTTACAGTGGAGTCCACTTAGTCTTATGTAACTAATATGACCTCATCACTGACTGCTTAGAGACATGTAGCTGTTGCAGCTTAGAATCCAGGGCTATCATCTCTCTGTGCGGCTGAGTGACACATGAGTGCTGCGTAGTTTAAGAGGAACTACCTTCAGTGAGAGGCTGCTAGGTAGCATGGAGAGTACGTCACATCCTTCCCCAATTTGGAGGACTTTGTTGCTGATGTCTTTAAACCCCATTTCCAGCCTCTGAAAGATCCGCACAAACACAACCAAGAAAGAACCAAGAAATGTCGAAAATTGGCAGAATTCATTATATTTTTTTATAACTAAAATTACAAATAAATGTTTACCTCAAAGAAATCTTTTGTCCTCTTTGAGTCCTTTGCAACAATACGCCATGCGGCTATGATGCGCCTAAGGCGGCCAGTGTTTACAAGTCTCTCAAGTTTCTCCATGGCAACTGAATTGAAAAGAAATTTCCAATTTCCATCACTTTTAAACAGCCCAATTCTGCATTTTCTTTTGTGGGCAACATTATGATAATTGATCACAAAGTTGAATTTGACTAATTCTCAAGACAATTTTAGCTCATAAAAGTAGAGCAAAGCCTCAGAGTGAAAAGTGGAGTGGACAAAATTAGTCACAAGAGTGGGTGAACACAGTGGGGAAGAAATGTGTCAGGAAAGACTTTTAGTTTGAACACATTTCTTAACAACACTGCGTGTATTCTCTGGCTATATATACACAAGAGAGTCAGCTTGCATAAACAGTCAAAACACCTTAGGATTACTTTTTCATTCAGATATATGTAAGTAAGCACCTACCGGCCTGTATCTTGTGTAATTTCCCACAGTTTGATCATTTGGTGAGTACAACCCACTGGCATTTCTTCTCATAATGCTTCTTTGCCATGTCCATCTTCAGAGGCAGCTCCGTGGTACCTCTCTTACTCTGCGTAGCGAACCTCTTCCACTTCCTGTCCCCAACGGCAAACACAGCTCATCATTAATTCAGTGGAAAGGTACGCAGGCAGACTGTCAGAAACCTGCATTTACGCAACAGGACAGCAGTCCATTGAAATAATATCATTTTATGAATTTTTTCTAATGATGATCTCAACTAAAGCTGGTTTGGACATTCAGACAGGACAGAGTGATTGACTGCACAAAAGGTCAATGATGTGGAAGTCTGCACTGACAATAGACAGGTGAAAGGCAATCTGTGAAATACAATATCCTCATGAACTCAGTAACGTGTTAACAATGATCCAGAAAAAACATTCCCTTTCATTCACATGGGTCAAATTTCTACTTAGAGTGATATCTGAGTCAGGTTTGAACTTTTTGTGTGAAATGTTATTTGATGTGTCTTCCTATCAGTCATATATAAATGTAAACATATATATTCAAGACACGAGGACTCACTAAAGGATAGAGGAAGGAAGGCAACTGAAGTTTTAAAGCTATCATCTTCCAGATGACTTTCTGGATTGATATTAGTGATATTTGAGTCGATGCAGTTCTTTGAATAAATGCTCCACCTGTGCTTGTCTAATTAGGTTGATTTTCACACAGCTGTCTACAATCACCTAATTGCATCAGTGTCAGTAGAATCTGAAAGGTTTTAGTACCCTTCCCTGCACATTGCCTATTGTTCTTTGCTCTTAAACCTACAGGAGAAAGAGAGGACAGAGCATGATTGATTGTTATCAGAGCTGGTAGTTTTAATCAAATGTCTGCTTTTGTTACTGCTGCACGTGTGGTTGAATTTACTGCCATGGCTGTTCAATTTGAGTGAGTAAAACACAAGAGTATTTTTGTCTAAATTTGCCCTGTGTTACTTTTTTCCTTTCTAACTTTATTATTTTTCAGGATTTCTTGGCTTTGCACTCTGTTGTTCTGGGGCTGCATTTGCTTTCCTCATCAAAAAGGTAAAACTTTTCTATTATTTCTCCACAATGTTCAACCATATGAACTAATGTCTGTTTATTCCCTGATAGGTTACATTGCACATGGCTACTCTCTTAATGGTAACGAAGTCAGTTACCATGATGGCGTGTTTGACACACAAATGTCAAACCAGTTTGACTCAAACACAAACCAAGACTCCATTCGTCCAAGCGATGAGATGCAAGCTATGAGACACCAAAGCTTTCTTTCCCTTCAGAGAGAACCAGTGAACCAGGAATGCAACGAGGAGTTTAGCTCTGTTACTAGCCTCAGTGAAGATATGGCACAAAACAAACCAGACTCTGAGCATTATGTCCCCTCCGCTCCCCCTGTGCAGAAATATGTGCATGACGGTTCTGGTTCTCTACACCCTTTTGGCATTTTACTGAAGAAGCACACACAAGCGCAAACCAGTGGGGGAACCAGTTTCCAAACTATCCAAGATGTCAAACGGTTTATAGAAACAATGAAGAGATCCTTCTTAATGCCAGGAGGTGACAAGGGTAGACATTTTCAAACTGCAAAGGAAACCATGGCAAATGAGATGGCTTCTAATGCTCAAAATATAAAGGGGGTCAACCCTCCAAACAGCCCATCTCAATATTTTAGCAACCATTTAAGCAAGCCATCCAATATAATGCCTCTAACCTCTGAGAATATCCAACAACCAAAATATACAAGATATCGAAAACCATCTGGTGGCTTTGGAAATCTTCACCACATTCAAAGTGAGGAGCTAAACAGAGGGACACCAGCTAATGTCCTGTCCTATACCAATAATTTCTATGTTGATTCCCCAAGAGGTCAACACTCAATCGAGTATTTACCAAAAGAAAGACCAGCCAAATCATTTCAGGCATATCAACCCACTTTTAATAAGGAATCAAAGGATATAAACTACACTCCCACCGCCCACCTGTCTGTATCTTCTGGTTATGTTTCTGCAAGCCCTGTCTACCCTTCACCACAGAGTAGTAGTGGCCATGTAAGTGTTCAAACAAGCAGCCCACATGATGCTCAGAAAGAAGCTTTTACCAGAAAGCAGCCAGTCAGCCTCCACCGACTGTTTACGGTGAAACCTTCCAGCTCTCTTTATGGCTCAAGTAGACATGATGACTATCTCCAAGGCAAGATAGTCCATTTTAGTCATCCTTCCACCCTAAGTACCCAGGCAAAAGATGAGAAGCCTGACCTCTTCAAGCAACATCTAGTCTCTGCCACTCGGGGACTAAAACAAAAGGCTGGCCATAACTTAAATCTCATTTCAAGTGGCTTCGACTCAACCCATAGTGGGATCTCCTCTTGGGTCGGAGATAGTGACGCAAATTTCAACTCTCACACTAACTTTGCTCCAACCTCAGCATCAGAGGGAAGCCTTTCCAAGTTTAGTTGATAATGAAGTCATGTCCAGGAACTTGGGAATCAAGAATATATTATCTAAAGACTGTGATGACAGAGATCCCCTGGGCTCATTTTCTACTCCACCACGACGAGGCTTTCCTATAAATAGTAACGATATGAGTGCAAACGGAGGTGGCCTTCCACAGACTTTCAGACAACCGAACAATGTATGGAAGCGTCCAGCCAATGTGAAAAAAGAGCCTGGCATCATTAACTACTGGCCTCTTGCACCGCTCTCTGCATCCAAAGTTTCTGATCTTACTTTAAGTGATGTCTTTTATAGGAATAGTTTCCCCACAAAAGGGATTTTTCCAAACATGGGCCCCAAGGTGTCGCCACCATTTGTTGATGCGCACAATGTGAAGTCCAGAAATGATTACGCAAGGAGAAAACTATCAAAGACCCATTATTCACCATATTAGCTGGATGAATACAAGAACAACGTAAAAGGATTAAAAGAACGGTGAAGGAGGATCAAAACGTTTCAAGTGAGAGAGAAAATGGTATGGAAAAACGTTCAGGTATTTGCTGATGTAACTTTTGTGCTTATGAGTATTAGAATAAGTGAAAACATTTACTCGTCTCAAATCGTCCTTAATTTGTCCTTTTAATGTCATTGAGATCCTGAATAAAATGATTGATTCAGATGGCAGTGGCCAGATGTTTCAGTAAGAAACTTTGGAAAGTAATTTGATCTAGGAGGTAAATAAGGCTACTATGTGTTTTCTTCTTTGTTATCTTAAATACAGGTAAAATGGCTGACCGCAAGTCTGTAGTACATATAGGTGAGTATAACACAGAGTATTAATATTGTGAACACTTAATGACAACACAACTGGAAACTGAAAATGTTTTTTTTCATTAGGACCTGTTGCCATCGTCAAATAGGAGACAAATCAAGTTACTGGAGTTCTACACACAACTGCTCTGATTAGTAAAGGCATGAAATGTAAAGGTTTTCTTACCTCTATTTGCTTGTGTCGCACTGTTAATAATGTTAATAATAAGTTGGTCAATAATTTCTGTTTTTAAGTTGATAGCCTTTTTTTTTTTTTTTGTCACAAGTATTGTCTGTGCCAATATTTGAGCAGTGGAAAAACTCACTCATGCATTGCAATTTGATATTTCTCAGAACTCTTTTGTAGGGTGGCGATTAAGAAAAATGGTCTTTTAACATCGATCTTGTTTTCGCTGAAACTTCACTTGGTGCTTATAGACTGGTGAAGAAGCTTGTGTCTAATGGCACTTTTCTTCCTTCTCCCTCAATAAATCCTTTTTGAGAAATTTAATAATGTGTTCAAGACTATAATACTGTAGCAAGTAATACCTGAAGCAAGTGCTTGTTAAATTGTTCCTGTAACAGTAGTAGGCCTTTGCAAAGGGACATCTAGAGATAAATACAAAACAGCAATTATTATATTGAGGTGGTGATCCAAGTTAACACCTTTAAATGTGGATGACCTGTAATGACCACCACATAATTAAGTTTGAGAAATCATGTTCTAAAGCCAAATCTAAGTTGACAGACATTCTCCATCAATAATGTCCAAGAAAATGCCTGTAATTGGTATTAAGTACTGAGGATGCTGGTGCTTAGTTTTCCCAGGGGTGTTGCTTTTGAAAGTATAAATATAATGATTGTCTAGAAAATCATGTCCATCCACTATTATTGCTAATGTACTTAAAGGTTCACTTAAATATCTCTTAATGTGAGCAAATAGATAAGGTGGGTAAGATAACCAGAGGAGAACAATGTGAAATAAATCATTTCAGTTTGCTTTTATACAAGCTTTCCCTCAGTGACATGTTGGGTCAGAGACTGAATGATTTTCTTCGACATGGACCTCTGATCTTCATTTGTCACAATGAGTTTCACTCCAAGAAGTAAAATAACTTGAGCAAGTGAGCCATCAAGTGTCCGTCTCAAGGAACATCAGAAGAACGGAGATTTACCCACCAGTCAACATCCTGAAGACTAATGTTCCTGCATAGTGTTTTTCAGAAACTGTACCGGGTCATTGGGACAAGACGGGCATGAAGCTGTCAATAAGGCCTATTGTTAAAGGTGGTGAATAAAAGTTAGGAATGACTTTTCACATTTAGGAACAATAAACATTCACGTGGTGATTGTCTGAGCTCATGCTCTCTGTAACGTTAACGTTACATACAGCTATCTTAAATGACATACTAGCGGTTTTTTTTTTTATAACTGATTTAATGATGTATAAAGGATAACCTACCTTATATAGTGGGCAGTGTTTTGCATTTGCTAAAGCCATATTTTGTCTTTGACACATTTACAAAGTCTAATAGAATAATTAGTGAGGAATAATCGAGTATTACTGTTAGCTAACGTTAGTTCAATTTAGCGTTTGTCGGATCCTGGGACTCCCATCTCCACTTTTCAACGTTGCCAGGTAACGAAGCTAGTATAACTTAAGTCACGTTAGCTAAATTGGACAATTAATGAGCTGAACTAAATTTAACAGAGTACAAAATCAACGGTATAACGCACATAACTCTTCAGTTAACAAATTGCACATGCAAAACAGTTTTAAAAAATACATTCTGTATATGTTTTGAAAGATAAAACGTTGTTTATAGTTAGAAACTCCGTGCTAATCACCCAGCGAAAGATTTAGTCGGCCACTTTGAGCCGCGGTGTTGCCAGATTGGGCTACTTTTATGCTTTTTATTTAAATGAGCCAGTAAAAAAATGTTAGGCGCGTTGTGATAATTTTGCCTACTTTTTTATTTGGGCCGTTTATTACAACTACATTGAAACTGTATTCCTTTTCCAATTATTATTATTCCGTCATAGTTCTATAATACAATAATTGTGAATATGAGTGAAAAACTATTCACGTTTAATGTAACATAATCCTAAAGACGTTTATGTTATGTATTACTTCTATAATAAATCATAACTGTATCATTATTGTAACCGTTGTTTAGAGTTTTTTTCTCAGATAAAACAGAGTGTCATACCGGAGGCAATTGTACACTCGGATTGGTCTTCTTTTTGTTAGTCCAATCTGGCAACCCCAGCTGCCCGGAACAACGGAAAAGACAATTTTGACAACTGTAGCTGGTAAACAGACTTGTCTAGTTTACTGAACAATGAATCTGTCATTAGTTTGGGTGGATTTTGTAGTGGTTTCCATGGGTTGCCGTCAGCGCTAGCTATCTAAGGAGCCGAGTTAGTTACGTTACAAATCATCTGTGTCTGAACGTTAGCTAGCTAACAGAGTTTAGCTAAAGACGCAGCAGCAGCATGGGCGAAGGCAGCATTACTCCCAGGCTCGGAAACATGAAAGCATTGCTTGGTCTAGTTGCCGGAGCTGGAGCTTCCTACGGCTTATACAAACTCATCAGCGGGGAGAGCTTCAAGAAAAACAAGAAAAGTGCTGCTAATGAAAGTGCTGGTGTCCGGAGCAGTCAGCCCAGTGAAGTTACCCTACAGCCGGGCAGCCTGCTGGCCAGAGTGTCCGGACTGGATGTTGTCTGTCCCCGACCTGTGGATGTTGCATCAGGTAAGAGCCATAGAGCTCATAAAGCTTTCACAGGCACTACATCTACCTGTGTGATTGTTCCAGCACAGTGAATATCTAAATGATTTCTCTCGTGTGTAAACACAAAGCACCCATAGTTTATCCCAAACCATGGTCACATCTTTGATATAAGTGGAGAGATCTGTCTCCTACACTGCAAACTAACACTTCTTAAATATATTTAAATTTAAATATAATATAATACTTTAATATATATTTACCACTCACAAAAACCGAACTGCTCTTTCATTTTACTTCAGATATATTGTACAAATCTTTATATATTTTCATGTTTTTATTGTAATTTTCTTCCTAGATGTTGATTTGTGAACTGTTCATTTTCTGTTGCTCTGCTTATGTTATGCACCAATACACTAAAGCAAATTCCGTGTACATGAAAACCGTAACAAACATTCTGATAAATGTTTGTTAAATAATTTTGCTCCATAGGTGACATAATCCACCAGTCCCCTGGCAACCTGGAACCACAGCACTTGAAAATGCTTCTGTCATGTCTGCAGACCAGCAATAATACAACCGACAGATGTCGTATCATACTTACTTTAGGAAATTCTGCTGCCTTTACTGTGAATCAGGTACGGTAAAAGTAAAAAAAACCTCCTGCAAGTGAGGTTAGTTCTGGTTGCTGTATTGTAAAAATCTCATTTTAAAGTTATGTTGTATTTTGTCAGTGATGTCACTCAAAGTTCTGCATAAACCTTGTGACATAAGTGTGTCTCTTTTCAGCCATTTACTATCTTTTTTCTTTTCTTTTTTTCTTGACTGATCCTCCAGAATCTGATAAGGGAATTTGATGGAATTCATATCATAGCTGGTTTCCTCTCTGATCCTGCGGCAGAAGTTAGAGTGCAGACTCTGAATGCTTTAAATAATCTGTGTATGAACATCCAAAACCAGGAACAAATAAAGGTATGTTGCAATATACTGTACAGCGTATATCATGCAATCTGTTGCTGAATATGATATATTTTGGTTATAAATTCATTATCCGTGTCTTTATAGGTTTATGTGCCAAAAGTGCTGGAGCTGATTGAGATGTCTCTAGTGAATTCTGACCTTCAGCTTGCTGCTCTCAGGCTGCTCACAAACCTGTCAGTCACAGATAAACATCAACACTTGCTAAAGAAATCAATTACACTTTTACTCTCTCTACTTGTCGTGAGCAAGGAAGCATTACAGGTTGGTTCCTTTTTTTTTTCATTTGAAAAATTGTAGCTCTTGGAAAACAGATTAGACCGGTAGAGCTGTGAATGTAGTATGAATTATTTAAACACTGACACACACACTAATATTTGCCTTTCAGGTTCAGGCTTTGAAAGTCCTTGTGAATTTGTCATCCAATCCAGATATGATGGATGACATTGTTCAATCTCAGGTAAGAAGAAAAGTGAATGTGGAAGCTAGTTAGCATGGTTCTGCATTAAGAGGTAGTATATAGATGTAGCATTGTTCTAATTTCTTTGTAGTCAAACTGTTTTGGCTGGGGTCCAAGTTTTACTACAAATCCTCATTTTGACACTGGTGTTTTCTGCTTTTTGCCGTAGGCACCAGCTTCTGTTGTGCTGCTGTTTGACGCACGAACAGCCTCTACTGTGCTTCTGCGACTGCTGACGTTCGCAGGGAACTTAAAGGCCTGGACGCCCTCTGCCCAGGTGGCTGATGAACTGAGGCGGAAGCAGGATTGTCTCTTCCGGGTCATGTTAGATGAGTCTTCCCAGCTCCACAGCAGACTGGTCCAGCTACTTTCACACCCTGACGAGGAGATTCAGTCCCAGGTGGCTCGTATCTTGACATAGACCTACTTCTCTGCACACTTGATCCATGCACAGCTTTTGCTTCCACACATTTTGCCAAAGCCATCAACCCATCACACTTCCAGTTTAATTATAAATTTGTTGACATTAATCTGACAAAAAAGAGAAGGCTGGGAAGCCTGCTGTAGATACTCTTACAGTCGTGCACTTTCTATATCTTCAGTGTTCCCTAGATCAGAGGTTTTCAAAGTATGAGGCAGGCCTCTTCAAGGGGGCTCCAATCGGTTTCAGGGGAGGCTAAGTGGACTAAATATTACATTAGTTATTAAAAGAAGATCACATAGAATAGCCTAAATGTGTGTGATTTTTGTTAGAGCCAAACTAAGCTTTGTCTGAGTCGAGGCCCTCAGACTTTGTAAACCCCTGCCCTAGATCAATATTATTAGCACACATAAGTCAATTATTTATTCGTCCTCACCACTCTTTCCTGATTTCCACTTTCTTACACTGTAATTAATAGACGAGCAACAAGTGAGCAACCATTCATTCAGTAGAGTGTAAAAGTCCACCTCTGCCTTTTTCCCCCTGCCACCTGCAGCTTCTCATTCCCAGAAAATATTTTTTCCTTCAAAGATCCACAGTGCCCTTCCTTCTAAGAACGTCACCTACTTTCTCTGAAGACATGTTCCAGGTGAAATTTCTGAACCCAAACCCACTGCCAAACATTTTCTAGAGAATGCGTGAGAATGACCTGTGCTGCGCGACCCAACTTACTACCCCTCTGTGGCTCAGAGAGACTCTGAGATGGAGAGCTGAAGAGGTTTCTTTCCGCACACCTCGGCATGCCTTGGAGACATGAATGAATGGATGCAACACAGTTCCTGCCCTCACTAATTTATTAACATGTCGGATTTAAAGGACATGCTCTTCAAGATCTTTAATGTTTTTCATTTGAGAATCGGTGTATCATGACGACCCAAAGTGAAGTCCCCTTGCAGGGTGGTTGGCCTGACATTCTGTGTCAATGAGGGAAGTTTAGTGTAGCGGGAAGAACTTTGAGTTGAAACACTTCCTCACCCGCAATGAGAAGAACTAGTACATGTGGTTGGGACACCTTCAAGTTATTTATTGTGGTTTGCACAAAAATTACACAGAAACAATTGTTAACAAAGAAAATCTTAGCTCTCAGGCTCCCTCCAACAATGTTGATGAATTTCTTTTTTTTTTTTAATCACGCAAGAAAAAGACTAAGATTTAAAATAGTGCAATTTAAAATAAAGGGATAAAATATAACTTATATAAAAATGTAATAATATTAATGTGTGGTAAACAGTCATTTCAAATGAATAAACAGAATGTAAATAGATGTAAACTGGTATGGATACAACCTAAGTATCTTTAACTTTGAAGGTGCACCAACCACAGCTGCCTGGGACAAAACCCCAGCGTTGATCCATGACATGACGTTGCATCTCTCAAACACACCTGCAAATCCCCCAGAGAGGAGCAGGAGGAAGCTGCAAAGGAAAAGGATGTCTGGACTGCTATGATTGTTTCAGCTACCACAAATATCGTACAGATACGCAGCTGGAAAATGAATGGAGGAGCGGTTGACCTCTGACAAAGCAGCCTGTAATAATAACCATTACTTTTGTTTTGTAACCATAACTGCATTTGAACATTTTAATGGTTATTGAATTATAACAGAGATTGAATGTTAATTACAAGCATTGTCGTGTTAATTTATGCACTCGCAGTAATTGACGGACCCACGTGTTGTCTAGCTGGAGGACTGGAGCTGTGGATTCATCTAAGACTTGTTAACAGTATTTACAGAGAGGAGGATGGGTGTGGGTGCATACCTCTAAATTGCATGAAAAATGTGAAGATTATCACAGAATATGATTTTGAATGCAAGGATTTTATGACTTGAGCCAGTCCAGGTGTAAAGAAATGCTGCACATTTTACTGACTTTGTTGAACCCAAATCCTAAATATCTCTCAGGCAATATGGTTTACCAGAACAGATACAACAGGAGGCTGATTTACTTGTGATCTAGATTATCGTATTTATTTAATAAAGCTAGCTAAATGTTTGTTATGTTTGTTTTAATGGTTCAATAAAAACCCTATATGACAAAGTATAGATATCCACATCCTTATTGTACCTGTTTACTTGAAATATGTTAAACTGGTAGCAGTCACTGAATTTGTGAGGAGCTTTGCTGTTGTTAGATGGTCGGCTGTGGAACTGGGACTGCCTTTTGGCTTTGCATACAGTACCATCTTAAAAACATATAAAAGAGAGTTAAAATCACTGCTGCTTGTCTATAAATCTCTCAATGGCCCCCGACCATTATACAACTGTGTTCGTCTTTGATCATGTGAATTTTCTCAACCTCTCAGGTCATCTGACAGAGGCTCTCCTAACTGCTCCCAGAGTCCAAACTAAACGTGAAGAAGCAACATTTAGTTAATAGAGGTCACTATGCACTACAGAGTTGGAACACACATTTAACAGTATTTAAGATTTAAGAGTATTAAAGGGGGAGTCTGGCTTTTTTTGTTAAACCATAAAGTTAGGAGGATTCAGAAGAGACATTTCAAAAGAATGGTCAAAATAAGCAGCCGAAACGGAGCTATTGTGAGTTTTAGTCCCTGGTGTGGGTCAACCTTTAAAACACTGGATCCTATATTTCCCAGAATGCAACCCTATTTGTATTTCAATAGATGTTCCCTGACTGGTAAAATAAACACACAAAAAACCCCAATTCTTTCAAACTCCACACTTCAAATTTGTATCGCAGGCTTCCTGTAAAAATTCAGGTCTCAAACCAAATTTTTTATTATTGTCTCGGGCTTTAGAAACAGTTTTCACAAGCTAAATTGTATGATCAGTGTTTCTAGTGTTGATATGCATATATTTACAGTGTATTTGTACTCCTGTGCAATGCCTTAATAACCTGTAACACATATTATATATAGATATAGATATAGATATATATATATATATATACATATGTATATATATACATATACATATATATATATATATATATATATATATATATATATATATATATATATACATATGTATATATGTATATATATACATATGTGTATATATATATATTTGCATGCATCATTTTAGTTTGTCAAGGGGAAGAGGATGTACAACATATAAGGTCATTTCTATTTTTCTATTAATATAAATATATATATATATATATAATAATTATATATATATATTTATATATATTTTTAATGACTACATCCAAGAACAATTGTGATTTTTGTGATGTGCAGAGGATACATTTCGACAACACCCTTTAAAATTAGGCTTATTTAACAGTGATGATGAAGCTTTCAGGCCTTTGTCTCTCCCTCCCTCCCTCCCTCCCAGCCTCCTCCCCCTCTGAACAAACGAGATGACCATCGCCGGATCCCGCTGAGCCCCGTCAGAGTCACACAGGCGGGAGGGCCGACAGCACCCAGCGCACGGATCAGAAAAGGAAGGACGAAGGGGGGCGAAACATTTCGGATTATCTGCACGAGCTATGAACATCTACTCTGCTAAATAGAAGTAAACGGAGCTCTTACACCTTAATCGCGTCGAGGATGAGCGGGACTGCAGCGGCCACAGGATCGGCTTCTTGCCGTTTCGCCCACTATTTTGTTGTGTGTGGAGTGGACACAGAGACGGGCCTGGAGCCGGACGATGGAGCAGGTAGAGGGTCTATAAACACGAACCAAACGCATCCACACCACATAAATACACAGCCGAGGCCATAATGTCATGCTTTATGGAAAACATTTACTATTTCATGTAGGCCTATTAGTGTGTGTGTGTGGGGGGGGGGGTGACATTCATTTAAATATGTTTTGATTGGACGCCACGTTCTTCTTCCCTTTATAAGCGTTGTTGACAACATAAGATCTGACATTATCTCGTCGAATATAGCCTATATTTTGGCCAATATTTTTTCTTCTTCTAAGATAAATTCCATTAGAAATATGCTAACACCATTTTTGGGGCAGGATTTGTGTATTTTTAACGAATGGTTTAAAAATATAGATTTTGTGTCAAGTCAATTCAACAGATAAACAAAAAACACAAAATTCAAGAGAATGACCATTTCCCCATGAAGTAATACTTTAAAATGATGATTATACTCTCACCCTATAGTCTTGCTCTTTTGTTTTATCTCTGAACGCATTACAGTTCTGTACATTGTGTTTTGATCATATTTTAAAGAGCAGCGTTGTAAGTCAAATGAGAATATAGCTTTGTTGGTTTCTGCAAGTCATTCAGTGCTACTACTTCACCTGGATAAGTAATATAGCAGAGAAAGGGATTGAATAGAAAGACGACAACATCCTGCCGAATGATGCTGGAGCACAGATGGAGCATGCAGGCAGTGGTTCATGGTTAACAACCGGACTGTGTGTGAGAACGAGCTCCCACATTACAACTGCTGTGTAAACCTACAAGCAGTGATAATCTATGTGACGTCTGTTCAGCTCTACACGATCTCAAACAGAGATGGACTTTTTGTTTTACAAAGCAAAACAGATTTGTCCTTTTCTCACCAAAAAACAAAGATGGGAGGAAATGGATGCTGCAATGTAGGTGGATGTGGGGGTTGCCACGGCGATGACAGCTGCAGTGATACTAGTGATGGTTTATTTGTGGAGGATAGCTTCGCAGCTGGTGGTTGTTAGAAATTGAGACATCAAGTGGTGTTGCTTTCTCCCTCACTGAGTTGTTGACACTCAGCTTGGGGACAGAGTCACCCAGGAGCCCTCTGTGGACGAGTTATATATGTCATATAGAGCTATATGTCTTTGTGAGGAAAAAGAGCTGTGCAGGTGTGCTGAATACCAACGCCTTGAACGTCACTTCCAGGTTTGCAAACAATAGTCGCACCCTGTATTCTCCCTGTGTTCTTTGTAGCAGAAATGTAGCTCATGTAGAGCGGCTCTTCAGGGGAAAGATGGCAGACATGCTTCCTCATTCAGCCAAATGTCTTTGAGGAAGGAAACTGTGTATATAGGATGAGCTCTGTATGACGTTGGAACACAAAGCTCTGCTGCAGATTAATTACTGCTCTAACTTACCACCAAGGACTTTGATATTTGGCTCCCTGCGGCGAGTGGCAGCGCTGCTGGCCAGTATATCTGAGCTCCACCAATCTGCTTATGTAACAGCGGGTCATCTCAGACCCACTGCAGCAGGGGGCTCTGCCTCGTTTCAAGGGATTTCTGTCTCTGTGTTTGACTTTACATTCATATTATGTAAGCTGTAGTCAAGCAAGAGATGTTTATTCTATCACGTGCACAAGTGTTTGGATGTGTGACGTGATACAGTATCTCTTTATCACATACACTATGCTACACAATGTGTGAGGCAATGCCTACCGAGAAACAATCTGCCCTTGTTGGCTCCTCAATAGATGCCACTGTGTTTTCTGCAGCCTAATCAAATTTCACATGACGTTGCCTGTCGCTGGCTGGCCGAGGCTTCGGCAGCCGACTGTCACGGGAATGACTTCACTGGAGGGCGAGAACTCCCTGACCGAACATTTGAGTGCTGCTTTATAATAAAGCTGCAACCATTCGTTGATCGACTGAAGAATAGTCGCTAACTATTTTCACAATTGGTTAATCGATAAAGTAATTTTTCATGTCAAATATGGAGATTTACTTCTTTTTGTTTTATATCAAACTGAATATTTTGGGGTTTTGGACTGACAAAACAAGACATAACTATTTTCTGACATTTTATAAACCAATTGATTTATTTAGAAGATAATTGTCAGATTAATCGATAATTAATGTAATAGTTAGTTGCAGCCATTCGTCATAATGTTGAACCATTGTAAAGAGATATATCCAACCTGAGTTGTTTTATTTTTAGTCACGCAACACTTTTATCCTTTATTTTAAGCATACAAGCCCAACACCGCCCAGTCTGTGTCTCCGGCTGAGATGAAAAACTAAATTTGTCTTTGTTGTTTTGTCACATGATTCAACCTTCAGTGGACGGACAAATCTGTAGTGCAAAGACGGAGTGATTTAAACCTGTTTGATCCAAAACATTTGCTGTAATTTTAATCTCTTTCTGCTTTTCATATCTGTCCTCATCTACTCGTGTAATGGTGTGTGATGAATGGGATGGTGGGGGTAACTGCGTTGGTGAATACGACAGATGTCCAGATTTATGGCCGTTCTGTCATCCCTAATGAAGTGAGCCTGTTTTAGGGATGGGGCACCGTTCAGGGATATAAATCTTTGTGATGCATGTCTAAACCGCGGAATGAATATGAAACCCTTTATTGACATTATAGTGACAGTGGTATGGACTTTCATGTACTGAGGGTTGTTGAACTGCTGGTCGGACTAAACGGGCTATTGGGGGACAGCGTCACTATGTTCTGACATTTTATGGACCAAACGCTTAATCAAGAAAAGAATAGGCGGATCAAATGATTATGAAAATGATCATTAGTTGCAGCCCTTTTGGGTCAGCTGATGAAAGTCAGGGTGATGTAAAGCGCTGACGAGCTTTGTCTTGAGGGCCGTCTTTGAGGCCGCAGCGGAAGGTGCTACCATGGCAACTAGGTGCTCGATTCTGCTTCTCGGCACCGACACCAATTTGTATCCTCCGCAAAGAACATTGACTCCCCCTCTCGTCACTATGATCTATTAGCTTCTGTCTCCCACTTACCAGCCTGACTCAGTTTAACTTGAAGTAGTGCTCCTTTCTCACTCTGCTTGCGGCGCAGTTTCCTCTCTCGGGGTGCTGTGCGTCATGTCGTAGGCAGGTGAGCTGGATGTTCCTGAATGCTGAATGAGTGCGTCAACGCTGGCAGCCGAGAGAAGACTTGTTAGTTTGCCATTTGCAGTTGTTTTTGTTCTTGTAATGTAGTGGTGACGGTTAAAGCTCAGAATTTATAGCAGATTAATGAAATGGGGAATACAGTGAGAGAGCACTGTTCAAGGGCATCCCCCTCCACAAAGTAGATGAATAATGAAAGTTCACTACTGTCAGTCGATTACACATGCTGAATCATACACACTCTTTATCTCTATCTTCAGCAGCTCCTCTTCCTCTGCTCACACAGACAGCACTCGCATGTAACCGGAGCTAGAAGCTGACGCGAGGTGCAGAGAATGAAGAGAGGAGAAACTTGAGCCTGACAGGGCAATGCATCAAATCTGTGCATTGTAAATGGAGGAATATATAAAATAGTTTTCTTGCATGCACTGCAAATGTAATCCTTTCATGTACATGTAGCCGTTCTATACATATCTGTCATTCTTTATCCTGAGCCTCAGCGCTCTTGGTGTATTAAAAGCAGCGTATTTTCATCCTGAGTCTCGGGGACGAGGGGCGTTTCCAGTCTATCTTTATGGTAATGAGTTGAGTTGCATAACTCTTGGAAGGATTTTCCCCTCTTTCCTGGAGAATGGTCCTTGCCGTCAACAACAGATGAACTTTTCTCTTTCGTTTCACACAAGGTCATCCTGTCCGAGCTTCTTCATGAATCAAAGCTGTTGTCATTTAGTGACGTCCTCTGCTCCGTAATGAAGTCTGTCTCAGCAGTGATGACGGTGAAAGATCACTCTGTACTAATACGATAATACCGTATCTCTTTTGTTCTGTTTGTGTTTCAGGCGAGGGATTTGAGCAGAGCCCCATTCGACGGTCGTTCAAGTCAAAGGTTCTGGTGCACTACCCCGAAAGCACAGACAGGAACCCCTTCAATAAAGATGCCGTCAACATGGTGAGGTCTCGGATTGCACATAAATGCTCTTCTTCAGTGTTGGTCGGTTTCTCGGTGGAAATATAAGGACAAGATGTGCCTTTCTTTGTGTGTCAAATGTTTTGTGGTTACTAGTGTACGTGAATATTTTTACAAAGGAAAAAGAGGAACATGATAACAAAATCATCTGGGAACAAAAGTGTAGTCGGAGCCAATTATCTTTGCTTGTTCGCTGCCTCTCATAGAATATGTTCCTTTTCTTTTTTCACACAGAAGATGTTTATTGTTCCCTGTTGAAAAGCAGGTCAGGATGATGAAAGGATAATCCTCAAAACAAGTCTGCCGGTACACTCCGCAGCTTTTTGTGTTATCTATTTATGGTTTCGGTAAAATGTGTGTTCTTATTAAACATTTATTAAATGTAAGTTTGTTGGGTTTTTAGACCCGGAAACAACCACATAATTCACATAAATGAATAAATAGCACAAATACAACACAACATAGAACAAATACTTGTCACAGGTACTCAGTTATCCCATATTTAACAATTAAGTTACTTGTTCAGCATTTTTTTCATGCAATTTATGCACTTTTTTAAAATTCCTGTCAAACATTTGTTTACCTCCAGAGAAGAATTTTAAAATTTGCTTTTATTTTGCTGACCGCAGGTTTTATTTTGTTCAGGTATCTGCCTCCTCAATGTCTGTGAATTACAGCACAATTGTTTGGAATGCAATATTCTATAATAGCTTTAATAGTTAAGTTTACATCCCTGATTTAGAAATCCACCACTAGTCCCAGTTATGTAGGTCATTATTAAGGGTCACATTTGTTTAAACACACTTTGTCCTTAACCCTCTTTTATGCTTTTTCCTCCCTTTCTTCGTCTTCATTCTTCACTTTCTCCTCAGCTCTGTATGCCGAGGGGTCTTTCCTTCCGCACGCAGGCAGAGAGGCTTGATCCTCAGTTTCACTCCTTCACAATGTCTTTTGACGACGGCACACGTTCCTACGGCTTTGTCCACACCTTTTACGAGGAGGTGACCAGTGCTCAGATCATCACTGCCATGCAGACTCTCTTCCAGATGCACCACGTGGAGCACCATTCAGTTTCCTCTGCCTCCTCTCCCTCCTCATCGTCTTCGTCTGCCTCCTCGCCCTCCACCTCCAGCATGGACTCGCTTGTGAGTAGCTTGGATGAGTCAGACGCTCAATCCCTGGCTGGGCTTTCCCCCTGCCTCGGCTGCGCGGGCTCCTACGATCCAGTGCGGGACACTCTGTACGTGTCCAAAGCCCTCTGTCTCCTCACGCCGCTCCCCTTCCTTCAAGCTGCTCGACAGTTTCTGTCTCAGCTGCACCAGGCTGTGACCTCACACACAGCCCCACCCCTTCCTATAGAGAGCTACATCCATAACATCCTGTACGAGGTGCCGCTGCCTCCCCCTGGCAGGTCGCTGAGGTTCCACGGGGTGCAGGGGCCCATCGTGTGCCAGCGGCCCGGCCCGGGTGAGCTCCCGCTGGGGGAGTATCCTCTTGGAGAGGCTTTCTCGCTGCTGGGTGTGGACAATATGGTGCAACTAATTACCTGTACACTTCTGGAGACACAAGTCCTGCTTTGCTCTAAAGGTAAGCACACTATTTAGTTATTAGCATGCTTCAGATTACACTCAAAATAAGAAATTCCCACATAATGCCAACATTTACTGATATAATCAATGCAAATAAGGTGGTAGTAAAATCATTGATGTTATTTAGAAGACCAGTTTTAAGACTTTGTTCCTTAAGCAAACTCTATCAATGTTTTTGCAGAATTTAGCAACGCTCTACAAGATGCCTTTATGAGCATGGCATAAATATAAAATGAACAGAATTAATCAAAATAGACAAGACAAGTATAGGACATGGCACAATATGAAACTATATATATATATATATATATATATATATATATATATATATATATATATATATATATATATATATATATATATATATATATATAAAAACTTTTTTTCACAATTTACACAACATTTACCCCACATGTAACCTACAATAACAACACAGCAGATGGGTTTGAGGTTAAATACTGACACTGACAACTCATTGTGTAACAAGTGTGGAACTGCTTCATTAAAATACTGTTAAAGGGAACGTTCTTCTTCGCTTGAGAATGAGTCCTTCCCTTGGTACTTATAGGTGATTCCTCCATGCTCTCGTCTCTCTCATCTCCTCAGACTACCAGCGTTTGATGACAGTGGCAGAGAGCGTCACCACCTTGCTGTTCCCATTCCAGTGGCAACACATCTACCTGCCCATTGTTTCTGCACCGCTGCATCACCTCCTAGACGCTCCTGTGCCATTCCTGATGGGTATCCAGCGCAGAGACGGAGCGCAGCGATCCTCCCTCCACCTACCACACGAGGTACACAACGAAACAAGGATCTTATGTGTGATGCACCTGTAAGGCAAGGAACTTTTATTTAGCACCACTCCGACACAAGGCAATTCAAAGTGCTTTACAGGGGCATATAAATGTATTAAATATATTTAACATAATCCGCAAAGCAAACATTTAAAAATTCCATTTTAAAAGACAATAGAGAGAAAAAAGTGATCTGTAGTAAATGTAAGCATCTCAGGATGCAAACATTTCAGTAAAAATGCACACAAAAGGATCTAAAAATGTTTTTTACACTGAAACATTTATACATCCATTTGCTGATCCTCTTTGTGATGCATGCGTGACGATTTGCCCTCTGCCTCCGGCCTGTCGAATTGAGACGATACATTTCCTTGATCCTGCATCTGAGATCACTTTGTGCTGGATGCATATCTCACTGAAGCCTCTTTGAAGTCGCTCTGCCCCAGAAAGGAGGCAATTGAAAGACAGCCTGGGGGGGCGATGAAAGCAAAAACGCAGCGCATTAGAGATCCAGAATAATGGCACTCTCTGAATAATTAATGAGAATTAGGGATCTTTACTTATTTCTTGAGTTGGGCGATTTTATGTATGGGTGGTCATACAAGTGGGATTTGGTTGGATTGTGTGTTGACATGTGATCTTCTCCTGATTTGTCTATTCAAATTAAAGAGATGATGAAAAGACATGGACTAAGAATTGTAGACATTAACTAAGAGGATGACACTGCACAGAGTAAGAGGATGTCTGCAACTGTCTACTCTACAGTACATGTACGTCCCCTGAGGCTGTAAACTGACTGTCTGAGGTCACTGTTGAAGGTTGCGTTGCTGCTGACTGCGCTTTGCTCCACTGCTGCTTACAGAAGCAGTATTTATAAATGAGTGCCTGTTTGTCACAAAGTTCTGTACTTAATTGCTCAGCAGCTTCCTGGGCACAGCTCTGGCACATGTTTCTGATCTGTTTGTCATCTTGAAAGTCCGATGACGAAGATTTCCACAATTCCCACTGTTGCAGTGATAACAGTAATCATTAGATAATCCTTCACATGCTCATATCCTCAGAGGGCATCTCCCGGTGAAAGGCCAAGAATCTATTAACGGAATATAAATCTTCTCTGATCTCTGATCTTAATTGGATGTTAAAGCTCAGCCGCATTGTGATTGGTTAAACCTGTTATGATTATCTGATGGATGAGTCAGTTGAAAAGTGTTTTCCATCTTTCTCCCACACAGGCCAACATGTGCTTTGTGGACATTGACAACCGCTTTGTGGAGGCCCCCGAGGCCCTCCCTGTGTTTCCAGACCAGACCGAGCTAATCCAGGAGCTGAGCGAGGTACTACTGCGCTTCGGGCTCCCTCCACAGGGCGGTGTGACCACCAAGCCTGCCACCGCCTCCCCTCGCATGAGCAGCCTGGTGCTGGAGGATCTGATGGAGGACAGAAGGAACGGGAACCTCGGAGGCGAGGAGCTGGCGGTGCTGGAGAGGCTGCAGGCTCTGGCGCGGAGGTGCGGAGGAGAAAAGATGTCGGACGCAGGGAAGACGCTGGGACATGTGTTTGAGGAGGAGGAGGAGGAGCTGAGGGCGGCGAAGCTGAACATTCAGCTGAGGGAGGTGTTTGCTGGACGTTTTTCTGCCATGTTCGGCAGGTATGAGGAGTTTGTCATCCACAGCGCTCTTGATTTGGACTCCTGGTTGAGCAACCGAGAGGGGACGTTCAGTTTTGACAAGGTACTTCAGTAGAAGTCCATGCACAAAGATCAATTGATGGATCTAATGAAATGACAAATCCACAAATGTTAAGGTTGCTTTTTCTTTGTCTTTGGATTGTTATAGAAACATTATATCCATGTCGTGTTTGTGCTTTTCTTTTCTTCTTTTCTAAAAAGGATACATAACTAGTTCAGTACACAAACAAACAAAAATAAATAAACAAGAATACGTTAAAAATGTAATAAATAGAATTAAGAATAAATCAATCATAATAATAAAACAATATATGTTTTAAATTGTTGCTCCTACAGCTATTAATCGTGTTTGTGCTTTTCAATTTTTCAGGGTTCCTTCCTGTCAGTTCAACCTGCGACCCACTTGCACTTCCTGTCCCGGTTCCTGGAGACATCCATGTTTTCTTCCTTCGTGGATGGGAAGGTGATATCTCGCTGGGCGGATAGAGAACCACTGCAGCAGCTGTTTGACAGCCGTCTGGAGAGAGATCGAGTGTACGACACAGACGAAGACGACCCCCGTAACTGTCACTACAGGAAATGCACCACAGTCTTTGAGTCAGGTACTGGGAAGATGCTCATGAACAAAAGAGGATACAATGATGGTGCTGCAAGAGGAGTCATAAAATAAATACATGGAACACAAGCCATAATATGCAACCAAAACCGAAATCCAACTCAAATGTTACTCTTAGTATATCATGGATATAGGTTGTTTTAAGTTGTCTTTCTCACCAGGAAAGTCTTTATATAACTCGATAGATTTTCATGAGCATAATGCAATGCAAATGAGATAACTGCAGAGGAAACAGGCAATAACATCTATACAATTGAAAGTCATGCAGTCGTTTAAAGAAGGATGTGCATTTTAAGGACATCCAATGGCCAAGAATCTGGATGTTTCTGCAGTTTCTTTTAAGGATTTAGATACTGATACTGTAGCGAGAAAGTAGGTTTAATCCCCAATTGGTAGATTGAGCAGAATGATTGAAGTGGATGCCAGATTGTCTGTCGCCATCTGTCTGGATTTACAGTGCATGTTAATTATGTTGCTATCCTTTCTCCAACCACCATTTTTTGTATCTTTAGTAATCAGCACTGAAGATCTTCCTTAAACTCTGCTTAAGGGGACTTGTGTGCCTGAACTTTTATTCAAATAGTAACTAATGGAAACGTTTCCTAAACGAAAGTTCAAATCTAATAATCTGATGAATAATTGAAACAGAAAAGGGATGAGGAAAAGATGGGTAGATTTAGGGAATTAGAGACGGGTGAACTAAAGGATACGGTGGGGGATGAGCATTATACGATATAAGTGGAGGACAAGGCTTTGTGTGCAATGAAAACTGTTTCAAATCTTCTGCTTTAAAGTCCTGCCAACCTCTCTGCAGAAATTGCACTGCTTGCATCTCAATCTGGCTGTATCACTATTCACATTTACATTCTGCTTCAGAGATGTCGTTACTTTGTATTACTCTATGCTGTTCCAGTCCTGGGTCTTCTTGCAATGAAACAAACTTGGTAAACAACTTGAATACAAGATGTTCATGTAAGAGGTGACATTAAAAGTTAGGCACAAGTCCAAACTTATCCACACTTTCAAGACTACTCTTATCTACAGTAGATATCCCTGTTGGATCTTAACGTTTGCTGGGTTTGTTTCTGCAGCTCAGGCCATCGAGCGCAGACTCCTGAAGGCTGACCACACAGCCATACACCCCCACCTGCTGGACATGCGGATCGGCCAGGGCCGTCACCAGCCCGGTTACTTCCCTAAACTGCAGGCTGACGTGCTCACACAGGGACAAAACACCAACAAGTGAGTCTTTCTTTTCTGCTGTTATTCGATGAGAATAATTACTTGTAACCCCGGCCAAGGGTGAACAAGGAGTAGCTCAAAATACTAAATATTTGTGATTACACCAAAATAGCCGAATACTGAAGTGATGCGGACCTTATGTGAATTTATCATCAAAATAAATAGTAAACCAACTAAAAGTAATTGAAAAGCAGTTTAAATAATTAACCAATAGAAAAGGCTTAAACTGTTAAAAATTAGAAAATTGGATCCGTATTTGAGAAGGTGTTTATAAAGTTTTTTCACTTCAGCTCTCTTCACTGGTCCCTTCACGTTCCCCTTGTTAAAACCTACAGACAATGTTCTGTAAAATATATAGGATATTGTGTTAATCAGCTCCCAGGTCAGGTTAGGTTACATAATCATAGAACTGGCATTTAGTTATGGTTTAGTTTCGTGATAAGCCCGTTTAGGCTTTTGGCCTCCCTTACATATTCTGTTATTACTTGTATTGCTTTGGTAATGTTCTTTTTATGTGTTATTAATTTAATCAAATTAAATTAATCAAAGCAAATAGTCATCTAAAGTGATGGATAAATGGTTGCCACACAAAGGACATGATACTTGAGCTCCTCTGATTGGGGCCGTGTGGCTACGTCAGACATTAAAGGATGCGTTAGAATATCACTAGATGTCAGGGTCTACTTTATATCTACCATAATACAGACACATAAATGTATTTTAAATACAGAAACACTGTGTTATCTGGGTGAACAGGTGGTCCGGTCGTGTTACAGCATCACGCAGGACTGACCTCAAGAGATCAACGGTGACTGAACACTCAGGAGTGGACAATGAACAGAGACAGGTATGTTCATGTGTTCAGACAAACAGACACAGACAAACACAGAAACTTTAGGAGGCTTGCGTCTGTTTCATTACCTTTTGTTTATTTAACAGAAGCACGCATTTGCAAGGAAGAACCTCCGCCAGTCTAAGCTGCTTGATTCGTCACCTCAAGCTGTCTCTCAGACTCACCGAGAGTTCGTCGACGGGCTGCTGGGCGAGTGTCGTCTGAAGGTGAGAGCTTTAACTGCGAGCTGATGGAAGCACTGCGGGCACTAATTTCTTAACGGGGACACATTTATAAAAAAACCTCACTTTTTCGGTGCTTGTGCACATACATTTCTATCTGGATTGCCTACCAACCCAGTCAGTCTTTCGTGCTGCCTCAGTCGGAAAACATTTGATTCAACAAGTCATTGAGATTTCTGTGTCACATGCAGGCTCATTAAAATATACCACCCCCTATCTTAGTATTTCCACCCACGGCTTAAGAACTATCGTTGCAAAGGTGCGCCATATGTTTGTCGGCAGCCAATCAGAGCAGACTGGGCTTTTTCGGGAGGAGGGGCTTAAAGAGACGGGGTATTTCAGTCACAGGGTGAACCGGTATATTCAGACAGACGGTATGAGATAAACATTAAAGCATGTGAACATGTTCTAGAAGAAACCCAAATACCAAAATTAAAAACCTGAAAATGAGCAACTAATGTCCCTTTTTTAAATTATTGTTTGATGTTAATGGCACAACATTTTCTCTGTCTTTTTAGACCAAACGGATGTTGATGGAGAGGATGGGGAAGGAGAGTGTGGATCTGGGTCAAGGAGAAGCCAACATCACAGGCCTGCAGGAAAACACACTCATCCACGGCTTGTGTGACCTACTGGAGAGAACCTGGGGCCATGGTCTGCAGCTTAAACAGGTCAGACACATCATTTAACATGTAATAATAATTTCAGCTCAGATGACCTAAAAAAAGAAATACATGCGTGTTCCCAAGTAAACACATTCCCATCATGCATTCGATCACAAAGAGGTGACTGTATGAGCAGGCTGAATATTGACATGTGTTTATTCTGAACAGGGGAAGTCTGCTCTTTGGTCCCATCTGCTTCACTACCAGGCAGCCCGGGGGAAGACTGACATACCAGCTGAGTCTCCAGGTCAGGACACAACCTGATTTAGTTTTTCTTCTGTAAATCACTGAACTAAGAGTCGTATCATCATTGGTGTTTCACTTGCTCTTCAGGGTCTAACGGTTCGGACCAGAGAACGTTTGATGACGGGACTCTGATCCAGAGGGGGTCGTTAATACAGGATATGAGGTAACGAGCAAACATACGTTCATGTTGGAATGAGTGGTGCATCTATGTGGGAGACATTGTAAAAGGCTTGTTTTTAAGGTCTATGTTTTATTGGAAAATCTTTACTGTTTCATTTCTTCTTTCAAAGAACTTGTATTTTGGCTGAAGTTTAGATGAAGACACAATCTTAACTTTTAAAATGTTAATATACTGGACATACATTATATCTCCAACATTATGTTCTGTTCTTGGTCACAGGCTTTCTTGATATCTTTTCTAGAAGATATCAAATGAAATACCTAGACTGGTCATTAGATACAATGTTATGAGAGACAAACTGAGCATTAGAGCTTGTGTTTCACTTTAACTGTTGTTCTTCCAGGTTCATCCAGACCAGGAGTGAGGGTCTGTCTGAAGTGGGTCAGGCTCGGGCCTGGATCCACCTGGCTCTGGAGAAGAAAATGCTCGCCCAGCACCTTAAAGAGCTGCTTACAAACCAGGAGCTGCTCAGGTCAGAATCCACTCATCAAAGACTTTAATGACAAGTAGACACAAGTCTAATGTTTCTGGGTGTCATTTATAGTAAGTCTCGTGATTCTGACGGATCTTTTTCCCTTTCTTCTTGTCCCCTGACAGGCAGCTGTACAAACGTCATGCATTCCTGCTCTGTGAGGAAGAAAGGGAGCAGTTTCTGTTCCACCTGCTCTCTCTCAACACTGTGGAATACCTCTGCTTCACACGCGTCTTCACCTCCATCTGTAAGTCCTGTAAACTTTAACAACTAGAATTTACTGGCAGCTTCATAGCTTGCAAGGACACTGGAAGTGTTCTTCTGGTTGTGACTCCACCCCTCCCATGGATTCACACAGACCTTTTACACCTCAAACAATAGACATTAAAACTGCCCCTATGCTGTGACAATACTTATATAATACTAATATAATATTTGGTATTGTGTGAATAGATGGCATTTTTTTTTTAGTGTGAAGGAAAATGACATGAATGAATAAAACTTTGCTCTTCGTCTCTCCAGGTATTCCATACCGTGTCGTCATAATACCCATGAAGAAGCTGAGCATTGCAATGGCAACAGTTGACCCTTGGGTGTGCGTGTCAGGAGAACTGGGGGATTCAGGAGTTCGACAGATCACGAAGAACACACAGGAGATTCTTTTCCAGGTTTGTGTATACACTGCAGAATCAAGGTCCGCATCATGCGTGACAGAGACGCGTCATGAATGTGGTTCATGCTTTTCATTTCAGTGCAAGAACCTGGGCAGGCTGAGCACTTTGCAGCTGGGACAGGAGAACTCCGGCTTGCTGGCCAAGTGTCTGATCGACTGTGTGATGGTGTACAATGAGATCACTGGACACACCTACAAGTAAGCTTCTTACTATAGTCTCATCACTAAAACACTAGGTCTGGTTATCGGTTCACCTTAAAGGTATCGAGTACTGAAATAACCAAGTAGTAGTATTAAAGTTTCTCCAGTCAAGCAATACCTGCACGTGATCCTTTTTGTACCAAGATCTAGAAAAAAAAACAGACTATTTGTATATTTTTGCTTGCAGCCAATCACAGCAAGCGTTCTGCGATTTAATGTGATGTGTGATTGGCAAAGTATCGCAGTAGCTACAACCCATACAACCTGTGGTGTGGTGAATTCGAGCGTGGTGAATTTCACGGTGTTGGCAGTTAATGATTATCTTCATTATTTATTAATCTGCAGAATTGTTTCTGGATTAATCATTTGGTCTATAAAATGTATGAAAATAGTGAAATATGTCCATCCCAGTTCTTCCAAAGTAATGTCTTTAAGTGTTCAGTGTAAAACCCAAAGATGTTTAGTTTAATATTTCATTTAAAACAGGAAAAAGCCAGATATCTCCATCACTTTTAGGGTACTGGTATTAGTACTGGTATCATCATTTGTAAACGGTACACAGCCCAACTGACTGTGACCTCAGTCGCTAATTGTACAAGAATGTGTTTGTGGACAACAGCTCCCCGTTTGTTAAAGAAACGATGACAGCTGAATCATCCTGACTGTCAAATATTGGATGTCTGAGAAAGCTTCTTGATCACACGATAATAATATAATGTAGACATAGAACAATTGAGTGACTGCATGTACACTGTGAAAATATACTTGATACTCTCTCTACACTACACTAGCTGATTCAAAACTGATGCTGCCATGTCCTTGATTAATAAATGTTTTGCAGTTTGATATAATGAAACACTCTTCTTTCCTTTCAGGTTCCCATGCGGCCGGTGGCTGGGGAAAGGCGTGGGTGACGGCAGCTTGGAAAGGGTTCTCATTGGTCAGCTGGTGTCACCTGGTGGAGAGGAGGATGCTGGACGGTGGACAGGGACGCCTCCGGAGTTGGCCTCTCCTTCTCAGAGTGTGCGGGCAGTGCTGGAATCGCTTGGCAGCCGAACCAGTGCGTACTGACAAAGAACCCATTCTTTAGTGACAATAGCTGACCTACTTGTTGGTACAATAACAGATTCTGCTCCTGTATCACCTTTCTATTTAGCTCTGGTCCACTTCCCACCTGTGTGTGTCATCATTCATCTTCATGTTTCTATCGGTAACTTTCCTTCATTTATCTCGTCAGGAATGCTGTCTGTGGAAGTACAAGAGGACATGAGGGAGGCAGCAAATAACCTTGTTAAACACTTCCACAAACCCGAACAAGAGGTATGTGACTGTGAATAGTGAGTGTGCATTACACATTATACTATATTCATTTAACTTGTTGGCATGCTGAGCTAAAATGGGTGACAATGGTTAATACAAAGCATCTCACGCAACACAGACTGTCAACCTCCTGCTTGTGTTATGTTTTATCTCAACGTGGTTCGTTACCCCGGCCTCTCCAGCCCAGACCTCATTTGTCTCGTTTGTGTATCAGACTAGCCTCTCTCATCTCAATAGCAAGTTAAAGCGCTGAAGGGACTTGATGGATCACTTTCGTTTATCTGTAATGGGCCTCCTATTCCATTGTCATAACATCTTTAGTGCACAGGCTTTAATGTACAAGCATTTGCTCTGTTCTGTTTACTCCCTGTTAGTAAACTAAAGAAGAGCCTTTTAGATTAGAAAATAAACAAATTGTTCTCTACTGTAGAGTATTTTTGGAAAATTGCAAATCAGGGGATTTACTGAAGTTATAAGATTACATTACATCACAGTTCATTTAGCTGACGCTTTTGTCCACAGCGACTTACAATAAGTGCAAACAATCATGCGGATACAACTCCGAACATTACATTAGCTTCAAAAGATGAGCCTCTTGCGTACAGAGCCTCTTTTCACTCTCATCTCTCTCATCCCAGAGGGGAAACCTGACAGTCTTGTTATGTGGAGAAGGAGGTCTGGTGCTCTCCTTGGAGAACTTCCTCCTGCACGGGCTCAAATCTAACCGTCTTTTCCAGAGGAACGTGTTTGTTTGGGACTTTGTGGGTAAGTACTGCGAGTGTGTGAGTTCATTAAAAGTGACGTTTTACTTCTCGCTGATGTCCGACTCCTGTCTCCATCTAGTGGTAAAGAATATGAATGTCACATATCAAATTGCATGCAACAAAGCAGGATTGATGTGTTGTTGTTAACAACCAGTGTTTGTCTTCTAAGACCTTATTTTCCCTTATTGTCTGTATATTAATAAGTCATGAACTGACAGTGTGACAAACTATTTCCTATAGAGAAGGCAGTGGTTTCCATGGAGACAGCTGATCAGATGGGTGACCTGCACGGATCAACGCTGACAAAGGGTCCACCGTGTGACTCACTGTGCCACTATGTCAATGCCATCAATGCCTCGCCACGAAACATTGGAAAAGAGGGCAAGTTCCAGCTGTTTGTCTGCTTGGGAATCAGGTGAGCGGATCATAGTTGTGTTTGTAATCCAACAATAAGTTTATAATACAACTGTTATTTGTGTTATTAAGTCTAAAAACCATTGGGATTTATGAGCCAGAAATAAGGAGACACTTGGAATCTGATTCTAAAGCATCCTGGTCATTAAATTATTTTGGGCAAATGCGATGTTTCTTCCTGAAGCCCAGAGAAAGCAGCCGAAGCATTTACATAACATACAGTTCAGGGAGGCAAAGTGTCAACCTTTGTCTTCTAATGGTCGGACACTACATGCAGAAAAATCATTTATATCTGTGTGAATTAAAAAATAAATCAAACATTTAATAAAGCATTTTGTTTTCAATATGCATTATAGTTGAGACAATTATCGTTAGAAGATGGTGGTGAGGTCTCTGGCTTAACAAGTAGAGTTGTTCACCGTCAAGTGGGTTTGGGTCTAGTCGACATCCAAGTTTACATGTTGTCTCTTTTTCTGTCCTATTTCCTTCCATATGTTCTGTCCATTAAAGCAAACTGCTTTAAAGGAGTAAGACTGGCATTGAATGACCTGACTACATTAGGGCTGAATGATTTGGAAAAGATATCTAATGATTATTTTTGACTGATATTGCAATGGTGATATGATTCACGATATTGGAGGGAGTGATCATTGTTGCATCATTGCTATCATTTTCATTGAAAAATACATTTTAATGATCATGGTGTGATTTTTTCTTTTCTTTTTTGGAGAGGATCTGTACCAACACATTTCTTTTTACTTAGGTCAGCAGAATACGTTTTGTCGGCTGGGACATCTCTGCAGCAACACAATATTTATTTTAAAATGATATTTTGACACGTATGTTGCAAATATTGTGCCTCCTGCGATTTGGATATTGCACTAGTCTATGTTGCGATTTGGATAAAACGTACAGGTACAGAACACTGAAAGCATCTTAGTTTCTTGTTGGAAGCTGTTTTAAGAGAACGTAAATGGCGCTAGTTCTGTCTTGTAGTCAGCTAACTCATTTTACAATTTAATCCTAAAATTCATCAGATATTTATGGGACCATTACTGACCATTGACTTGTTCTTCTTGGCAGGGGCCGGCTTCTCTCTCAGTGGCTTCCCCTGCTGGCAGAGTGTCCCCTTTCAGGGCGGACGTACGAGGACGGTGCTCTGCTGCGGGACCGGGCTGCTGTCCACTCCCTCTCCCGCATCCTCCACACTCTCAATGAGTTTACCATCACCCTGGAGACTGCACTGGTCAAAGGAGTTGACCTCTGACCCTGACAGATCACTACCCTGCTCTGTAACCTACTGCAGGAATGCAGATGGGTTAAAAAAATATTCATCTTTCCATATGTGGGAAAAGGAAAGTACATTCAGACACTTGAGAAATGTGACTTTATCATAAAAGAGGACAGTGGACTCGGTGATGTCACTGGCAACTCGAGCTCCAAACATATTGCCTTGTTCACTGATGTAAATGTCTTATACTGTATTTGCTTCAGGAAATAGTCGGATTTTTCCTATGCTTGTTTACACTGTGAAATTCTGTTTCCTCAAAGAGAAATGGAGTCATTTATTATCCCACATCTACAGTAGATATTTCCACCGCTCACACCATTAACCGTACCTGACCCTAGGACAACTGTAACTCTCCTTCAACTGCTGTATTGCTTGCACTTGAACTTTAAACTAAGCACATGCATGGCCAAAATATGTTTGTTTGTTTTATGTCTTAGTGTGTTGTGATCTGATATATCAGGACTCAGGCCTTATTATACATTTGTTTTTTCTTGACTTCATTCATTGGATATCTTAGTACATATACTCCAGAAAGATAAGTGTTCCCACTCTATAATGTGTTACAAATGTTATATTATGCTCTTGTTATACTGTAACATCTTGCCTGAATCTCTTTGTTTACTTCAGTTTGGGGTCACATTCTGAAGAGTTGTGCTCCTGATATCCTCCGTCGGTGAAACACTGAAACCAAACTAGTGTCCTAATTGTCAGTTCAAATAGCCTTCATCACTTTGTCAGAAAGCTTTTTCCCTCTTTCTCATTGTAAGTATTTTGCTTCTTATGGTGTAATGAATTTGTGGCATATTTTTCTGTATAAAGGCATTTTCTTTGTGTCTGTGTAAAACAATAGATTCCACTATGGACACACTTTACTGATTATGTGGATAATAGTCATGTTGTTTGTTTCTAAACTGTTCAGTTGTCTTCAGGCAATGAATAGAGCACAGTTTCTTAAAAATGTAAGGTATTATGTTGATGTCCTATTTAATTTAACAGCTGAATTATGAAAATGCTGTCTCCTGCACTGCCCTGCAAGCACTATGTATCCCACAATGACCAAGCCTCTATTATCATTTAAATACAGATTAGAGAAAGCAATAATGAATTGTTATTTATGAAATGTGTTGTAAAAGATTAAAGTTAATATTGTCATAACTGACTTGGTATTGTTTTTGTGCGTGTTATTTACTTATCTTTGATGTCTGAAAGGATTGATGATTATTGCAAAAAGGTTCACTTTTCCTTCCATAGGACTAATTTCATCTGATATTTACCAAGAATTAGACTTTTTTATAGTTTGCCAAATTAAAACATGACCACTTGTATAAACTGTGTTTGTCTGTGACAGAAGTTCCTTAGATCAGTTTGAATATTGTGTTGACAGCGTCACAGCTATTACACCATATGAAAACTGCTACATACAAAGGATGACTCAAATATTTTTTTTATATTAAGACACATTTTTAGACAAACTCTGAGGTGTCTTGAATTACATTTTGATGCTTGCGTTGTACTTAAGAGTTCAGAAGAGAGTTAGGAGAGTATTTATTGCAGAATTGTATTGGATTGCATTAGAGTGCTACTTTTCTTTATTTTGACGATAAATCTAATGCAAAGCTCCATAATAGAGATGTTATCCCCCATTTTATTTGCAGTACGCTTTTTACAAATTGTATTACTGCCAGCATAGACAACAGTCTATACATTCTATTAAACGTTATGTGACAAGCTGGTTGGTTTGCTACTGATACATGACTGATCGAATGATTATTATCATTGTGTCATGCATAAATAATATGCCCAGCCCAAACATGCTTACAAGACACCATTATTTTGAAAAAGAGTCCAGAAACCACAGTAGCAACATAAATGACAAATAACACAAAAATAAACCATTCTGACATGTTTTCCAAGCTTTAGAAACAAATGTACGTAAACAAAAAACACATTTAAATTACATTTCATTCTATCATCAGTGCACCAAAATATGCCTGGATTTTGAAATAGAACATAAATCTCATTTAATATAGATATTCTTAACTCATCATATAGAAGTAAACTGAATTATTCTCAATTTCTCCTATTTCACATAATTCACACACCCTGTTGTCCCCTGGATCTTTTTAACTCTACCAACTTCAAGGGCCAGAGGAAGGATGTCATCAACCGATCAAGATCTTTGAGTCCTTGATACGTTTTTGGTTTTAACAAGATATCTTCTTACCATTTTCTTCAAATCTAGCAAGTAACGTTCTTCTAATTGTGTTTATGCTGCACGATAAACTATTACTATAGATATTGCAATTCTGCTCCCTCAAAAACAGTATGAAGCTCTATTAGTGGGGCGGATATATCACAAATTTAAGAAAAGATGTTCACCTCTGGCAGAAAGCATGACAATTTGTAAATAAGTGATTTAATGTATGCTGAATCGAAATAGATCTGGAGACATTTGATACGAGCAATGTAACCTGCTAAAAAATAAGTTTTGGGGAGAGGGGGTGTTTTAGCCATTTTTGATGATTTCGCGCCAGCCACAATTTGGGGGTATGGTTGATTCCTGGCCTGTCACCTCACTATGGCTTCTTTGTTCATTTTCTCTTGTATACCATTGGCATGGCAATATAATTACCTTTCAGATGGTGTATTATAGAATAATACAAATGCCATTGTGAAAGGAGACGGAGGGATCATTGGGATCACTGAAAACGAAACTGCCCTAAAACGTTGTATGGTGGCAGGTCCTGAAATAGGCCAACTTCTCAACGAGTATGAAGAAAAGCACACACACAAGCGTGCAGACAACGACCGCCATCATGAGCAGATTCCGAGTACACAGAAACTGTTTGCTTTGAACACAAAGAGTGCTGTTGAAGCGATCGAAGAAATGGGAAACCCGTTTTTGGATGACAGCTCAGATTTGGTAGCATTGGACACTAAAGTTATAATGTCCGAGGCAGTGGTGAACACCATCCGAACGGCTGAACACCTTGGAAGCACACAGTACCAAACATTCATTAAAGAGTGAATGTCTGAATCATCAACATCACTGTATGATCCAATTCACAAGAACAATTTGCCTCTATTCAAATCAGGGCGGAAGAAAAATCCCTGAGCTAGCACAAAAACCGTCGCCATGAAGAGTGATGTGCAACTTTTCTCGAGATTGTACATCTCATGCCAGTCCCGAGTTGGAGACCTTGAAACGTTCTTCGAACATGAGAACTATCCATGGCCCCCATCACTTGCTGAGAACAACTCAATGCGCCAGGGCAACAAGTCAGATCTGATGGGATGTCTGGAAGCTTTGACACCACGTCCAGCCAATACTCCTGAGGTTGATGTCAAGATCATTGATGGCGCCGCCCTGATGCACACACTTGACCCCAAAAAGTCAAACGTGGCTGTGAAACATTTGGAGACTGTTCACAACTCGTATTCCTCCCATACATTGCAAGGCAACTGCGGTCCGTGGTTCGGTTGGACGTTGTATGGGATGTATACAAAGTCGGAAGCTTGAAGTCATATGCTCGAGAACGCCATGGCATGGATGAAGCTCTCCGAGTTGTAGCCAGCACACGACTCCCTCCAAACTGGAAGACGTTCCTTCGTGTAGATTCAAATAAAACAGGGCTCTTCAACTACCTTGCAACTACCTTGGAAGCCTTTCAGCCACCGCAAGGAAAAGTCGTTCTCACAACTTGCGAAGAGAACGTGCTCTCTAACCCAGAGAGTGATATATCGCAGCTAGCTCCATGTACACAAGACGAAGCAGATGGCAGAATGCTCCTTCACGCCGCTCATGCGCAACAACATGGTTATCGTAGAATCATGATACAAGCCACAGACATTGTTGTTCTAGCCATAAGAACAGCAAATATCCTACAGGACTGTGAACTTTGGATAGCCTTTAGCCATGGAAAAACATTTTGATACATTTCGGCTCACAGCATTGCAGCAGAGATGGGTACCGAATCGTGTCAGGGATTGCTATTTCTACATACAATATCTGGCTGCGATACAGTGTCATCATTTTGTGGGATTGGCAAGATTTGGAGGGCATCAGATGTCTTCAAGTCTCTTTTCAGCAGACTCTCCCGTTCACCAAGCCAACTAAGCGGGGATGATATGAAGGTACTGGAGAGGTTTGTAGTACTCTTATACAAACGCACATCGTCATTGCAAAAAGTAAATGAAGAACGAAAACGGCTGTTTGCATTCGGAAATCGTCAACTGGAAAACATTCCGCCAACTAGCGCTGCATTGCTACAACATGCCAAGCGTGCAGCATTCCAAGCCGGCCACATGTGGGATCAGTCACTGGTCGCAAACGCAAGTATACCATCTCCAGAAGACTGGGGCTGGGAGAGAGATGGTGACACATGGTCCCCAACAAGGAGCAGCTTGGCAGAAGCATCCAAGTCCTGCCACAAACTTGTAAAATGTGCCTGCAAAAGTAATTGCACTGGTAGGTGCAAATGTTACAAAGCCAACTTACCTTGCACAGAGCTGTGTGCATGTGGTGGACAGTGTGTGCGTGTTGTGTAAATCAGCGAACAGACAGTAATTCAACAGTTCAGAGAAAAAAGATCGAAGCAGTGGCATTGTGACTGTATATATCATATTACGTTACCACAATCGTGCATATATTGTACATGTTACATCTACATGTGTTAATTAAACATGTGCTAAAGAGATCAATTCCAGTCTGTGTAATATTGATTTAACAATCGTAGATGGCCATAATGCATCCATGTACATAGTATATTGTTTATAAATCAAAGTTTCTATTTAATTATCATTTTCGTTTCTAAATATACGGATTCACCGATATTTTGTTTAACAATTAATGGTGATAATTGTTTTAAGATTGTCTATATAAAGGTGAATATCTATCACATGGTGAATATCCATCTGAAAGGTAATTATATGCCCATTCCAAAAATAAGATGAAAAGAACAAAGAAGCCATAGTGAGGTGACAGGCTAGGAATCAACCATACCCCCAAATTGCTGCCGGTGCAAAACCGTCAAAAATGGCCAAAATACCCCCTCCCCAAATTGTGCGTATCCAATGTCTCCAGATCTATTTCGATTCAGCATACATTAAACCACTTATGTACCAATTGCCATGCTTTCTGCCAGAGGTGAACATCTTTTTCACACATCTGCCCCACTATATAGTGCATGGATAATTGTGCGATTTACTTCAAAGAAAAACCTTCTTATTGACACTGTATCCCGACATATTAAGCAAACGATTCCAGTCTTATCATTTCACATTTTGGCAAATGGATACACGTGGTTGCTCGACCTGAACTGACCACTGGATCGAGGCCATGTTTCATCCACCTTTTATTTACCACTAATCTGTCACGCAATTCAAATCAACAAAGCGTATCTCGCTGGTAGACGCCGAGCCTGCAGACGGGCCATCTGGCGCTCTGTAGTAAAACGACAGGCCCCGCCCCTTTGATTACGCTCTCCAATGTGCCATAGCAACCGGGGCCGAGCCCCCTGTTCCCGCGCAATGTTCCCATCCTTATAAGGCCAGTAGCATGCAGACGCACGGATACGTCACACGTCGTTTATGTAAATGCTTTGATTGAAGAAAAAGAAAAAAGCCTTCTTCCCTTCTCTGAAATGGAGGTGTGGGTACGACGCATGCGCACTATGTCCACAACTATCCAGTCCCGTCCACAAGCGCAGACATCAACAAGGGAGCGGGTTACTGATGCGGGTTGATTTTCATAATAGTCACATCGTAACGACGCGCTTTAAGGACTATTACTTTTTTTTAATCAGATTCACGCAGCTTGCAACAAGGTAAAGACCGCATCCGGTTTCTAATTGTTTTGTTGGGTGTTTGAAGCTTTACGGGGTTTTAAAGTATACGCTGTGAACAAGATGTGTCATTTAAAACAAGCTTCGAGTTGTCTTAGAACAATTGCTGTTTTTAGGCCTGCTGCAACACCGGCTTCGTGGTCAACTCGATGTGTAGATCACCTTATAAACAGTTAAAGTAATCGGGCAAAGTGGACGGAAGGCTAAATAAACGCGAAGATGTATTTAATAGTGGCGGAATTGTATCATATGCAGGCATGATGAGCAGGGGGTGGCTGTTGTTATTGTTATCGGCTGCCGGAGGAAATAGCACCTTTATCGCTGGCGAAATTTGACCAAAGTCGGTTATTGAGAGCTCTACGGTCGGAAACACACTCTTCTAAAATGCATTTTATATCCACAATGTGGATGTAGTGCACATGCAGTCTACTATACATTTACGCCTGCTAAATAAGCCAAGTTAAATCTCTCACGCCCACCCGGACCAGAGATGCGTCTCAGTCTCAGCACGCGGGCGCCCCTGTCAACAAAACAGCCACCGAAAACACAAAACTATTCACGCACGCCTCATGAAACTCAAGCTGGGTAAAACAAATGCTGTTAAGTGTTTGAAAAAAGCACGAACACTGACTTTCAGAAAGCCGTCGCCTTGAACTTCGTGCACATGTAGTTGAAGGTGGACTGTTGCAGTAACGCGGCTGTGGAATAACAAAGAGTAAAGATCAAATTACACGATTGTATGAGAACGGCTTTCTTTTACAGTTGAAAACCAGACATTTTGCTTTCGAAATGTGTTTACCCTAGTTTATTTCACTACATAAAGTTAACGTAGGGAGGGAAAGTCGGACATCGTCGTGCAGGGGACGGTCATCATAAAATGGGTGCGCATGAAGCAGGTCGTGTGGCATGCCATGCTTCCTCGCTGGAGTGGGCGGTGAAATTGGCGACTTGCACTTTTCTCTCGGTAAAAACAAGAGCATTTCTCGGCGCCTTCTTTTATTTTAGAAAGGGCAAGTATTATTCACTCAAGTCCCAACTGCTTTCAGGAGGATTTTTACAGTTTACTTTTAATATTACGGCTTTTTCGGAAAATCGCATCACACCCCCTTCTCCACACTGCCTCCGCCTTTGAAGTGTGTTGCCATGTTGAGTTGCGTCACGTACTGTATTCTGCTGCAGAGATCGTCTGCAGTTTACAGATGAGGTGCTCGAGTGAAAATGTGGCCGGCCTTGCAATATACTACAGGCATCGAGCTAATACAAGGTTGTTTGTATACAACAAATATAAAGTTGATGGTATATATTATTTTCTAACATTTTAATATATTTCTGATGATATCTGTTTTGTTTTATAATTGACTATCTCTTTATATTTGTTCTATTTAACCCTGAACCTACCAACTGGTACTTTTGTCATCTCACAACTGTTTTATTCTATCATTCCAATTTGTTGTTCCTAATGACTTAGTTATACATGTTTGCTATTGGTCCTAATTTAAAGAATCACACAAAGACTGTATCAGGGGGTAAGGGCACTCTAATAGTTATTTTTCAAAGGAGACAAGCACAGATGCAACAGACCCAAATTTCCTCATGTTGTCTGTCTACTCTCGGTTTACACAATATGCAAATTGGCTGTAACCATTTTGGTGTGCTGTTTGTTTTCTCTTAAGATGATATTAATTATATATCTAATAATTGTTGAGAAGAAATAGGAAATAAAAATGTTGCTATAATGGATGTTTCTCATGGTAAAATACATTTTTAATCTCAGTGAAGTACCTTCCTGCAAATATACTATATATAATATAATATATATATATATATATATATATCAGTGGTTTTTATTGCAGTTTTCTGCAATAGTAAAGATACATAAATAATACCGTTCCATAGTTTTTATTATTTAAACATTTACCATGTGATTTTAATTTCCATGTCAACTACATTGTCATACTTATACTGATATCTTCAGTCATCAGGAGGTTCTCATATTTTCCCTCACATCGCCCAACTTTAAGTAGTATTCAATATAACCAGCAGAGTGAGAGGTTTGTCATTTTCCCTGCTCTCTGTCCGCTCTCTGAGAACCCCGAGGACTGATGGCAAGAAAAAAAAACCCAGTCTGGGGGGCGCGGCTCGCAGTTTTGCCGCAGTTCAGGTCTACATGTGCTGTGGAGATTACATTTTGCCTAGCAACATAAATCATAATTTCTCTGCATAACCGGCGCATTTATAGCATTATGAGGGACTTCCCGTCAGGCACATTCATATTTTTGCATTTCTCTAGCTTTCTCTGCTTATATTATGTAGTTTGTGCTTGACCCGCAAATAACGTATCTTCTGCAGCCTGGAGGATCAGACTAAGTGCGTGCTTATATTTTGAGTCCCCAAAATGAGGCGTGCATCCTGTGAGCGCAGCATGGTGACATGATCTGTCTGACACGCTGTCTGACTGTTGACCTACTTCCCCCCCATGTGGGTCAAAGCAGAGAGATATGTTCCAACCAAATCGCTTTGCCTGGCATTTTTAGTGCTTTCTGATTGTGAGAAAAACACCAGATTTGTTTGTATTAATTCACATAAGGCTCAACTGAAATGGTACAATAACATATGTACGGGTGCAGGCAGGTGCTGCAGTTAACACATCATGCACATCGATGAGAGACTGAGGTGTTAATATTGAAATCTTTTTTTCTTCGTGCAGATGTTTGGCTTTCATAAGCCAAAAATGTACAGGAGTCTGGACGGCTGCTGCATCTGCCGCGCAAAGTCGTCAAGCTCTCGTTTCACGGACAGTAAGCGGTACGAGAAAGACTTCAGGAGCTGTTTTGGGTAAGAGACACAGCTGAACACGTGGAGAGAGATTACTGTGGTGCTATACCTAATTGATTTAAATCATTTCCCCTTTGTCATTTCTTAAGAAACTATAATTGTCTTGCAGATTGAGTGAAACTCGATCTGGAGAAATCTGTAACGCCTGTGTGCTCCTGGTGAAACGATGGAAAAAGCTACCTGTGGGGACCAAGAAAAACTGGAACCATGTGAGTTTGGATCGAGGTACTGATATGGCTGAGCTATTGCTTGGCCATGATAAAATACCTGAATTAAGCAAACTCATTCAGTAATAACTTATCCTCTTCTCCATTCAGGTTGTCGATGCCAGAGGAGGTCCTAGCCTAAAGATAACTTCCAGGCCTAAGACGATAAAGTCCATCTCCAAGAAAGCCCGGCCGAGCCAGATCAGCAGGCTGCAGAAAGAGCTTAAAAGAAATAGTGAGTTCTGCAGTTTTGGCATTCAGGAACATGTTTAATGGTACTTGTTTGTTCCTTGAAGAGTAGATTTTTGTTTGTCTCACAAACACAACATATTTCATTCACCCCTTCATTGTTCACACTTTGCCCCTCAGATTCAGATACCCACAGCACCACCTCCAGCACCTCCCCAGCTCAGTCTCCGAGCTACAGCAACCTGTCAGATGACGGTTCAGACACTGAGCTCAGGCCAGGATCCAGCCGCTCCCCTGTTTTCTCATTTCTGGACCTCACTTACTGGAAGAGGTGAGTCAGACAGTGAAGCACAAGCACGGATTCATTATTTAGGATTGACAGCGACACATTGCAGCTTGTTATTGACACTATGGATTTTCACATGGTCAAAATGTAAAGGCAAGAGGTCAGTGTCTTAAGGAATACTTCACCCCCCAAAATGATCATTTGTATATCAATTATTCACCCTGTGTTACCTTGAATTTGTGAAGAATCCACAACCAGAGAAAATTGCAAATCACTCCTCTATCATTCTTACTAGTTCATAGTTTGGTACCATCTTCCTCCTGACGAGAGGTTTAATCAGGCGGGGTAAATCCCCCACCTGTGTGGATGGGCAGGGCCTTTAATGTTCTGCAGTATAATTTAGAAACTTTTGGGCAAAAGCTTAAAACTATCAATCAGGTATTTCACACCAGTTGAATAAAGATGGGGACATCAATAAATTACTTTTCTCTTCTTCTTTTATTTTATTTTACCACTTGTGTGTTTGAAATATAATATCAATAATATGGGCTGCTCACCTTCTTTAAAGGACCACTTTAAGTCTTGTACGATTCGGCCATTACCTGAAAATATCATTTACATTGCATTACTCTGCACTTTTAATGCCTGACAAAGTTTTGTGACCAACATTTCAATAAACGTGAGAGCTGACAGTGCTCTGGAGTTTTCAAGGAGATCCCCATCTTCTTTTCTTTTGCAAGACATCATTCTCCCACCACCTGCAAACCAAGTTTGCATTTGACAAAGTTCACACTGACTTTAGATATTCCTCAGATTTACATTATCACTGCATTTTAATGCACTATTATACACGGCCTAAAGCATGTAAAGCACAGGTATAGGCCCTTTAATTGCTTTGGTGTTGCTTCATAAACTTAAATAGATATGTGTTATATTTTGTCTAGGCAAAAGGTGTGCTGTGGAATAATCTACAAGGGGCGCTTTGGGGAGGTGCTCATCGACCCTCATTTGTTCAAACCATGCTGCCGCAACAAACAACGGCAGCAGCAGCAGCAGCAGCAGCAAGAGGAGGAGGAAGAAGAGGAGGAGGAAGATGAGGAGGAAGAGGTCGAGATACAGGAGGGCCAGGTGGGTGTGGATGTCAGTGGGCATAAATCCCAGACGGAAGAGGAAGTGAAGGAGACACCAAGGTGTGAGGAAATTGCAGAGCCTGCACAGCTGTGTGTAACGGCGGTGATGGCGGATGGCTGGTAAAGGAGAAAGTCCCGCCTTGCACATCTTTCTGAAGAAATCTTGAGGTGCTGTTTTTTTTCTCAAGCACTTACAGAAAGAAGTGGCCTCAGATTGCCTTCTATCATAAAGCAGCTGAAAATCCTTTGGTCTTCTCCACAATAATGTTGGAGGTGTGTTTATTTAGTTTCAATGGTAACTTATGAACTGTTTTTTCCACTTTGTCTCTTATTTTGTATTTAATAATCATACCATCCTGACGATGGACCATTATCCGTGGTGTTTTTAAACTACTTTAGATGAAATGCTGGAGCTCTTTGCTGGTACATTTAAATGTTTTTTTTTTCCAAAACGCAATACATCAACTTACTCACAGAGAAGTGTGCTACTTGAAATTCATTACTCAGCATTTCAAACATACAGCTGAATCCATTCTCAGTGTGGATATTTTATGAGCATACGCGTTAAGATGACTAAAATAATGGCATTACTTTTGCTTTCTTTGTTAAGAGTAGATACTTCTTTTTTGAAATGGTGGATATCTCGTTTTGGAATGAATGACACTTTACATTGACAGAGCACAGACCTGTACAGTAGCCCCTGTGTTTGTGTTTTTTTCACACCAATTCCTATCAAAGAGTTTGTGTTTGTAGACTGTCTCTGTGTGCAAATACGAGTGTGGGTCCCATTTAAACAAGGCCTATTCACAGCTTCAACAGCAAATACACCAGCCTTAATTATGTGTTACAGACAGTGCTAGTGTTAATTCTGGATCGGTATTAAGGAACACAAAGGGACACTATATTTATTGTGGCCTCAGTAACACGTAGTGCATTTTGCATGAATGGCAAGCCCACTCATCCAAAAGACCTAATGATCTGATGCATGAGTCTACAAACATTGCATGGCCTTATATAAACTGTAAATCTTACTTTTATTTTTTTTGATCCATTTCTCTGAAGTTTTAACTTATTTTTATATTTAAGAAAAAAAAGAAAAAGGAGAAATAGATTTTTTTTGCATAATAATACCACATAATACAACAGCAAAACACACAATCGGTCTATAGTCATTCAGCAATATCAATATCAGTGATTCCCGTCATTCTTGGGTCAGTATAGGTAAATTACTTCATACAAGTTGAAATTCTATGCCATTGCCTCTTATATACCACACATATGTTGTGATATATAGCCTAATATTACTTTATTTATCAAACGAAAGCCAAAGCACATTGAAATTCACCCAATGTCAAATCAATGCAGGTTTTCTATGGACACTTGTGCTTGTCCGAGGTCATTTGTATGTATGTTTATGGTTAACGGAACACTAAAGAAATTTCATACACGTGTTGTTGTAGTCGGGAGCAGAGGGTGTGTAATGTACATAAGGGGTTGGGTGAGCCATATGGCTCTTTATATGGGTTTCATTATTTATTTATTTCATATTTATTTGTATCACTGCATACCCGCTTAGAAGTGTAATAGAATGAATTCTTTTCATCTTTAGCTTATATGTAGAATGATTTTGTATTTCAGAAATCAAATGTAATTCTCACGCAGGCTTCGTTTAACATTGCGTTGAATTACCAGATGTCAATATTTGTGAAATGTTGTTAAGTATTTATTTACTCATCAGTTGAGTTGCGTGCAACCTAACTTATTCTGTACCATCTCTTTGGATATGTATCATGTAGACTGAAATGAATGATAGATTGCAACCAAACTGTACTTTTCCCCTTTTAGCCTGTAGCTTAAAAATGTTACAGAATTGTAGGATACCTAACTTTAGACTTGCATGTACTGTTGCTATGCATTTACTTAGCTTACAAGTTAGACAAAGCGGTTTTGTATTTTTTATAAATCATGTACTTTTTTTACTTGTCCCTTAATAAAAGTAATTTTGTGAGTTTTCTGGAAGTATGGAGTTACTGATTTATTAGTATAAGGTGGGTTGGAATGATGAATGATTTACTTTACGGTGACTTACTATATCATGTAAGTATTAATGCACAATGTCAGATTATGTAATATAAGGGAAAGGTAAAATAATTTACAACATTTCAGAGACAACATACTGCTGATCAGACTTCTCGGTCTTTCCTGGTTTCTGCAGAAGATTGTCTACATCCGAGTTTCATCAATTATAAGACTGTTTTTTTGTTCACATGTACCTCTCCATACTCACTTTAGTTTAGTGCAATTACATTATAATCACTTTGCTTGAGATTTAATCAAAAATATGGGTTGTTCATAAACTTTCAGGGTAGCACTAATCTTTCATTTCATGCATTTGTAAAAAACATTTGTGTGTTATGTCAGCTTCAGATAAAGGTTGGTAACTGAATTAAAAAAGTAGAAAACCTGTTTGAGTTTGGTTTGACTACAATGTATTTAACATCTTATAGGTTTCAGTCTTGGATTCAACGTTTGACATTTAATAGTCCTTGCAGGAGCAAAGCTGTGGAGTACTTCAATCTCACTACTGGTGCAAACATCTCCTATTTAGGCTTTTGTAATTTTGCAGAAATGCTTCGATACACCGGTTATTATTATATATAAGAGATACAAAATGCATTGGAACCGTATAAGCTTTTTCCCTAAGACACATAATATTGTTAAAGTAATTCATATTGACTATTGCAGTATTAGACTCTGTCCATTATCTGTGTAGCACAGTTGCAATACATTCAAAGCACCTGATTGTTCATTTTGTAAACAGAAGAAAAGCTGATCACCTATTCGTTATTCCTCCCTGTCTCTTTACAAATATTATTATTTTAATGCTTCTCTGGGCTGATAACAGAAGCAGCCTTTCCAAATTGCACCTTAGACAAATGTTTTTTTGGATGATGCAATACAACTTCTGTGCCTCCATGGGATGTCCCACGTTCATAAATAAGGTTAACATATTCCAAAGACTATTTTTGTTGCGAATTAATGTTAGTGTGTATTTTCAGTTACTAATAATAAATGTGACAAAAACATCAATTATTATGGATAATATTGCATCGACTTCGAAATGATGTGCTTTCTCATTTGTTTCACATTTGGGGTATATATTTAAATGTCTTCCTTTACTTCTATTTATTCACGTCTATTTATTAACACGTCCCGTACTTTCGTTGTAATTGTGTTATATAATTCTAACGTTAGATCTGAATAACAATCATATAACCAGATGAGATTTGTTAATACATTGTTGTACATCTGTGTTTTGCGCAGTTTTAAATAAAGAAAGGAAAAAAAGAAGAAGAAACATAAAAAAGAAAACACACACCGGAAATGGTGGTCCTATGACAGGAAGTTTAAAAAAAGAAACACGGAAGTGTTTTGTTTTTGTTGAACAGCCAGCTGTCAGATGCACCTTTCGGCTGCAGAAGTCGTTTCAAATCTGATATTCAAACAGCCAGAGGTCGACGCCAACATCCACCGTGGGAGTGAGGTAGCTAATATTAATGTTGTTGCTCGTTAGTTTAGCTCACCAGCTAACGTCAACAGATAAACAATGGTTCAGCCTGCTAACAGGGGGCTCTGCTGGGTGTTAATAAAGTCCATCATCGTTAAACACGCTGCATTAAAATATCACAATTACACTCAACAGTTTGGTTTGACTGCCACTGCAGATATATAACTAACTGAATATAACTAACTGTATCCCGTCAAGTAGTTTCATGCTAAAGATATCTTAATGGGCTCGTGCTGTTGAGTATATTATATCATACTACTCGTATGTAAAGTAAAGTAAACTCTAAATAAAGGTTTGTACTTGCAGCTTTTTCGTCTTGATCTTCATCATGGTGGAGCCCACAGCATCTGGTGTGTTCTGTAACAGGATGCTGAGCATGGTCAACTCTGAGGATGTTAATGCCATCATCCAGGCTCAGAGACACATGTGAGTGTCTTGGTGTGATTGGTCTGTTTAGCTTCATGTGGTGTTTCTGCTACTTTGCACAACTAAATATTAAATGAGTGTGTTGTGTGGCGTAGGTCAATTCATTTGCATATGACAGTGATGCTGAGATCTGCCTTGTTCTTTGTTAAACTTGTACCTGAAGATAATTGTTATCTGAACAATTGTGAAAACAGGCTTGACCGCTTTGAGAAAACCAATGAAATGTTGATCAACTTCAACGGGCTGTCTAACGTGCGACTGCAGCAGATGAACGATCGCTTCCTACTCCACACTCGCACCCTTGTGGAGATGAAGAAGGATCTGGACAGCGTGTTTAGGAGGATCAGGTAAGTCACTAGTCCCCAGTGCAAACCCACACATATATACACACATACTCAACTTCTGATCATTTACCACCTCTGCTTCTCCAGGACACTAAAAGGGAAGATTGCTAAGCAGTACCCAGAGGCTTTCAGCAGTGAGTTAGAGTTTTCGTTCTATTCCTCATTTTATAATCACAGTAAACTTCCCTAAAACAGCTTGTCTAAAATATCTCTGTTTGTATGGCAGATATTCATGAAGCGCCCATCCTGGAGGACGACGAAGAGAGGTTTGACCCAGTACCCCCAAGTGCTGCCACGACAATTACAACCGCCACCTCGGAGCATAGCACAGAGTCCTGTGACACAAGTCCAGATGTGATCTCACCCACTTTGAGCAGATGCTCTGAAGATCTCTCTCAAGAGCCGCCTGACACGCCCACCTCCGATGTCCTAGAGACAGCCGTCCTACAGGACGAGGGTCCGGACTCTGTACCTGCAGAATAGAGCGAGCAGTATGTGAATGGATTTCAGCCTCTTGAGCTTTGACCATAAAACTATTTTAGCAGGAGGTCATATTGTATATTTGAGTTTGTGTTGGCATCTACAATATCTGCTGACCTTTCCAGTCATCATCTGTTGGGAAGAGCTTCACAACCTTGATGTTAGATGTGGCTATGAACTATTGTTGAGGATGGATTTTTGTTGGCATGCTTATTTGTCTTATGCCTGCACAGCACTAAAATAATGTAGATATTACTTGAAGTTATATAGTATCTCACTATAGATGTATATATCTTTAGTACTGACGGTACGCCTAAACAAAAGTCCTCACTCATGTGATTATAAGCATTTTTTGTTGTTGTTTGAGGAGACGTACTCCTGACTGAAGGAGGAAATCTCTGATGATCTCTCATGATGTCTCATGATTTATGTTACTTGAAAGACAAATGTAATGATGTTCTCAACTTAAAAAATAGTAGTTAGGGTTTGCAAGTAGTTACTCCTGTTGTTGTCATACTATTACAATAGTATCGTTTGCAGCATTATTATTCGATGGGCCCCTTTTAAGACTGGGAAATACGTCTGTTAATGCATTCATGAATGTTTTCAGCAACATTTAATCTGATTCTTTGCCCATCCCTAACAAAAAATTCTCTCTTTGTTAGCCAGGGATCATTTTAATTGTCAGTGATTGAGCAAACTATTCAAGGACACATGAGTAGGGCAGAGGTTCTTTGATACAAGAGCTGGAATCCAGGCTGTGTAGGTGGAGGATCCAACTACCCGTTGCTCACTATTAAAGATGCAGTTTTGGTGTAAAAGGGAAAGCCCTTGTTAAAATGTATTTCATTTGTTATTTATGTCATATTTTTACATCTCAGTTTTAATTTGTGGATTTGAAAAAATATCTCCTGAGTCCTTGAAAAGTAGAGAGGCAGAGTATAGTGATCAAACATTAAAGCTGCTCCATAACAATAATGTAATAATATTAATTGTATTGACTCTTCTATCTGAAATCAATGGAAGAACAGAAATTCTTCTATGAGATTTGGGATTGTGTCTTGAAAAATGTTTTTGGCTCAATGTGTATATGAACAATATCTCACTCAGGATTTATTGAGGTTCAGTTCAGTGTATGTTCAATATTGACACCATGCAATAGGGGGCCTCTGAAATTATGTTAAAAGAATAAGACTCTTATCTGCTTTGTGGCGTTTGTAGGAGTTGCACCTTAATTGTTATTAGCAAACAAATGTGCAAACATTCAAATGATACAAAGTAATTTAATAATAATATTAACAGTGCCACACAGACAACCTAGTGCTTTTGGGACCATGGGACAGGCGCCTGCTTTGCCAACTTGGTCATCCAGTGCCAACTAGATCAAAAGTGTTTACTTGCTCGTGTTAGTGGTGGAAAGTAACTAAACATTTACTCAATGAACTGTGCATGACTACAATTTTCAGGTATAACAATACTACAGTACTACAATTTTCCATTTTATTCTACATTATACTTCTATTCAACTACAATTTGAAAGCAAATATTGTACATTTTACTCCACTACATTTATTTGAAAACATTAGTTACTAGTAAGCCTACTTTGCAGCTTCATATTATTAATATAAAATACATATAAACTAATGAAATATGATGTATTAGCATGGATTAAGCCACCTGGCAGTATAACAAGTAATTAAGATTAGTAATTATAATCCAGTGATATAATATATATTATTCCAAAAAGGGCCATTCTGCATAATGAGTACTTTTACTTTTGGTACATAAAGTATATTTTGATGCTAGTACTTTAACCTAAGTAAAAGACTAAATGAAGGACTTTTGTAACTTGCAATTTATTAAAAAATATTTGTACACTGGTATTAGTTTAGCCTACTATTTGTAAATACAATATTTGAGTACTTCTTCCACCTCTGACTATAAGCTATATTTCCACCAGTGGCAAATATAGCTTGCATAGCACCAAACTCTTCATATATAGTATAGTGGTATAGTATACCACGACATAGCGTTAGTTTTTAATCTTATTTATATCATATTTCAACGTTTTAAACCATACTTTAACTGTGAAATGCATGTTTGTGACTTGTTAGATACCGTCAGAGGGCGCTACGTCCAAATGGGAGCAGTTTTTATTCAGACAATGGGGTCAGACGACACAGTAGCCAGCTAGCTAGTCCACAACACACCTGACGTTTCTCCAGGTAACTTATTTCGCGTCTGTGGATTTCTTGATGTTTTACTGTGAAAATAAGCACTTTAACCGTGGACTGAGCTCACGGTACAATAACGACTATTCTTTCACTTAGACTAGCCGCCCGTAGTCATGTTTTAGCCGGCTAGCTTTCCATCTTAACTAACATCTGTTAGCTCGGTTGCTAACAGCTGTCATGTTGCGCGTCAGCGCAGAGAAGACCGACTGAATATTCCTCAACGGTCGTCACACTAACCAACTGACGGTAACGAACTGACTAGCTGCTAAAAACTAACACATTTTATGAGGGAGTCACTTGAAGCTGCACCACTGCTGCCCCTAACATGAGGAGACTGACGAAGAAGAAGGCTCTGACTCTGGTGAAGGAGTTGGACGCTTTCCCCAAAGTTCCTGAGAGCTATGTGGAGTCCACAGCCAGCGGTGGGACAGGTAACCACAGACACACACACTCCACTTAAAGTGCTAATACCACACTGTGAATATGCTCCACTACGAGTCCTACATTCAAAACCTTACTTAAGTATCTAAGTATTATCTGCTAAATGTACTAAAAGTAGTCCTTCTGTAGTACAATTTCCCACTTGCCAGTGTTTAACTGCTGCATGAATGTGTATGTTGCATTTGAATATTTTTACTGCTGTAGATGTTTATGGATCTACTAATTTAACTCCTTTATATAATGTTGGGCAATTTAATCTACTGCAATACCCCATAGCCTACTCTATACAAGCTATAAGAACCACACATCTCTAAACAGCCCTGTTTTCAGCTTTGTTCATTTTCCAAGTAGCTTTTGAAATAGTTTATTTATCTTAAGAAGTAGGAGAGTTTTCTCAACCCATAAAATAACACTTCATCCTTCAGTTGATCACAAACAGTCAACATTTGTTAATTTAGAGGTGCATGGTTTTCACTGGACAGGAAGGGGATGAAAACTGTAATCTGAAAAAAGTTACTAAAGCTGTCAGATAAATGTAGTGAAGTAAAAAGTACAATATTTACCCCCGAGGTGTAGTGGAGTAGAAGTATAAAGCTGCATGAAAAGGAGATACTCAAGTACACATTTAAGGTTCTTGTACTTTACGTAAGTACAGTACTTGTGTAAATGTTCCTGGTTACATTCTTCCTCTGCGAGGGAGTAACTTACATTTTGAAACTCTCCAGTGTCTCTGATAGCATTCACTCTCATGGCTGTCCTCGCCTTCCTGGAGTTCTTTGTGTACACAAACACATGGATGAAGTACGAGTACGAGGTGGACAAAGACTTCAGCAGGTGAGAGATGAAGAAGTGCTTATTATTGTGATGATTGTGCTTCAACCTTGTTGTCTTATGTTTCCTAACTGTATCTGCTCTTCACTTACAGTAAGCTGAGGATAAATGTTGACATTACAGTGGCCATGAGATGCCAATGTAAGTACAAAAAAAGTATATTTTAATTATATTTCAGCTCTAGAAAAATAACTCATTCCTATGTGGATGGGAAAGGTATCACGGCTGTTTTTAATTTGACTGCAGATATAGGTGCTGATGTCCTGGATCTGGCAGAGAACATGGTTGCTTCTGATGGCTTAAAATATGAACCAGTGAGTATGAGCGCCTTCAGTGTGCACAGATTATTTACTGTATTGTAAAAATAGAATAAGAAAAATGCATTAAATCGTATTTTCTTTGTGTAAAAGTGGTAAAGTTAATTTATGCTCGTCTGACAATTGTGTTTTGTCACATTTTAGGTCAACTTTGAGCTCTCTCCAGAGCAAAGATTATGGCACATGTAAGATTCAAGTTTTTAACTTGCATTACAATTGCAGCTCTCAACATCTATTTATGAACACTCCCTAAAGGAATACGATGGCATTTCATTCATGTGATTGACTTTACATTTCCAATTCAGTTGTCATTTATTGGCACAAACATCACAGTCTCTGGTCTTCATACAGTATTAATATAGACTGTAGCACTGTCAGAAAGTAAAGCAGTACATTAATTTAACCTGATTCGTTGAGAGTAGGCCGGGTAAAGGGTATGTGTTGAAACCCTATTTTTCTCAAATGTATAATGCTGTTTCATCCGTTGAATTGTTTTTTGTCTCATTCCAAGTTTTTGTTTCGTTAATTTTTCCATCCCTCTATTGTCAGGACACTACTGCACATCCAGGAGCGTCTGAGAGTGGAGCACGCTCTCCAGGATGTACTCTTCAAGGCTGCAATAAAAGCAGCTCCTCCCGCGGAGCCTCAAAGGTACAGGATCCTAAACATCAGCTGAAGTTGAACATATGATTACAAAGATAAACAAAGAAGTGTTAGAACCTCCCATAAATTGTGATAAATATATTCCCTCTACTTTGTGTTACATCTTGTTCCCCCATAGTGAGGACAGTCCCACTTCCCTTACTGCCTGCAGGGTACATGGACACATGTACGTCAACAAGGTGGCAGGGAATTTCCACGTTACCGTTGGCAAGTATGTATCGACATAGCTATAAATCTTAAAGATTAAACATTTTGCAGAGGCTGACCTCTGACCTTTTCGTCCCCGCACAGGTCCATCCCGCACCCCAGAGGCCATGCCCATCTAGCTGCACTTGTCAGCCATGACAGTGAGTTCATTATCTTTGTGACAAAACTTTGTACACATATGCACTTTATGTATGTTCATGTTCTTTGGTAACATGGCGATAATATTCACTCTGTGCAGTAAAGTTGTGGTTGTTGTGACGCATGAAATAAAGCAGTTGCATTTAGTTGATGATGATTATTAATTGTTTTGATTTGACGTTGTGTCCCAGCTTATAATTTCTCTCACCGGATTGACCACCTGTCCTTTGGAGAAGTGATTCCTGGGATCATCAGCCCTCTGGATGGCACAGAGAAAGTCTCTGCTGAATGTGCGTCTGTGTTGTCAAACATTAATCCCTTTTTATTGCAATTCATGCATTTTCACTGAGCTAACAGATATGTTTGGTTCTTATCACCAGCTAACCACATGTTTCAGTACTTCATCACCATTGTGCCCACCAAACTCAACACCTACAAGATCTCTGCAGAAACTCACCAGTACTCAGTCACTGAGCGGGTAGGTTTACATTTTGCACAATTTTGTATATTTGTGCAGTATTCTATGTATCAGTATGGTAAATATGTTTGTATTCCTCTGTCATGCTCTGCAGGAAAGAGTGATAAACCATGCTACAGGCAGCCATGGAGTCTCGGGGATCTTTATGAAATACGATATCAGCTCACTAATGGTCAAAGTCACGGAGCAGCACATGCCTCTCTGGCAGTTTCTTGTCAGACTCTGTGGCATCGTTGGAGGCATTTTCTCTACAACAGGTAGATAAACTCTCTGAAACACATTGTAGTGTGCCAGATGCATTTAAACAGGGTTCCTACAGATCCTCAAAAAGGCATTGAAATCAATAATAATGCCTTTTATTGGTTTCAAAATGTCTTAAATCAATCTTTCAAAAGTAAAAAATAAAATAAATGCTAACATGGGAAGTGGGACTTTATGAATTGTTTATTATCTGACGTATGCCTTTCGCATTAAAGTCACACAGATCTGGATTGTAGAAAGATTGTGTATAAAATTGGTCTCATTTCATTTTGAATGGCATTAAAAAGTCTTGAAAAGTCTTAAATCTAATTTGCCCTGAGCTGTAGGAAACCCTGTTAAAGGAACACACGGGAGCTTTATCATGTTTTAGCCCTTACTTTAAATACTGACTTCTAAATTGCTGCTGCTAATTTTTAGATTGCTTCCCTGGCCTCCGGGCAGCCATTGGGTGCTTTACATTTATAATGTATTATTAGTCACAGAGAACATTTATTTACCTGTGTTTATATTTTAGTCAAGTTATTCTTGCACAATAATGCAGTTGTGTCCAAGGACTGTATAGAAAAATTCTTTAACTCATTTAAATCTAGACACTATGTAGTTAATGAGCTCACATCAGGCATCACTGCATGTATGCTCCTTTTGGGTACATGCCATGTACAGCAGGACGAATTTGACTGTTATCCAATCTTGTCATCTACTCCAGCAAATCATCTTTTTAAAACTAAATTGTCAGGAGTTTTCACAGAATGATTAAAGATAATGGGAGGAAATGATGAATGTATTGTCATTAGCTGTCTCATAGATGATGGAGTTTCTGGCAAGCTCCACGTCTAAGTGGCGGAGGAATAATTCTGCTCGTGAGGGTACACAGTCGTTTTAAAAGACTGGAATTAAACAGCCTACAAAAAGACAAATCATCGTTTTTTATAAATTATTTATATATGGATGTGAACAGGGAAACATCCGTTTATAAAAACACTTAAAGTTATTTTCACTTCAGCTAAACCCTCATGAGCATCAGTAAGTTGGATCTCTTCCTCACTTGCAGGCATGCTCCATGGTGTGATAGGATTCTTGTTTGATGTTGTTTGCTGCCGTTTCCAAATGGGAATCTACAGACATCTAAAGGTAAGCCAATAACATGACCTTTAACCTTGTAGGCACTATTATTCTGTAATTGAAATATAACTCGAGGCTTTTAGGGAAATGGATATTATACCCTTTCCTTCTTTTATTTTACTGTGATCATTGTTCTGTTCTTTCTCAGGAGGCTCCTCTGAATGAGGAGACAAACGGTGAAACCTCAATTCCTACAGAAAATAACGCTGAATCATGAGTCGGCTGTCTGCTCACCATCTCTGCCTAATCTACTAAACAGCGACGAGATGCTGGGAACATGTTTACAAGTTGTTTTATTTTAAAATACGTTCCTACTTTGTTCAGAAATGTGTAAATATTTGTATAATTTCTTTAAAAAAAAAATATTGTGTGAGTGCAAAATGAATACATGACTGTTCATCCATCTGTGAAGGATTATAATCAATATCTCCACTCTGTCACTTTCACTGGGAAAGCTGCATAATTCACTAAATATTTACATCATTATTGTGGATCTGACTTCATTGAATATGTGGTACCTGGCGTTAGAGCTCCCTCGTTGCACTCGCACATGTTTCACTTAGTTTGGCTAATCACACCTGTTCTCAGGGTTATGTGAGCGTCATTGATAGATAAATGTTTTACCAGAATTAACATTGATTCTGATTCTTTCATGTAGTTTGGTGACCTCAGAAAACTCATCCGTGCTGTGTGTGAGGCGGATTTGTTAAACAAAATTCACTTTCAACTCGATGTGGACCCATTATTAATATTTAGCATTGTTTTTGGTATCGTCTCACCTCGGGTTGTCATCATCGATTATTATTTTTGATTAATAAATTAATTGTTCAGCCTATAAAATATCCCAAAAAATGTTAAGTCTTGAAATGTTTTGTTTTATCCATCCAAAAATCTTCAATATCAGCAAAACTTCACAATAAAGATCACCTATTCTCAAAGTGGTTGCTGATTAGTTGAGTTTGTTCTAGTCTCACCATTGCAGTTACAAGTAAAACAATCTCTACAAATGAGTATTTTACACCATGTCAAGAGTTTATTTGACAGTATTTCAGAATATCTTTCAGTAAACAAGTTTTTTGTTTTTTAGCAAAATGTAATATATCAGTACTGTCGCATTTCATAAAAATAGTTGTTCACGTCTTTGAAACTACAGTATCAATGATACAGTAAACCATATTTGTAGGAATACAGCTGTACAAGGTGAATAATACACAAGTAACACTACACAGTTATACTTCATCTCAATGGGGATTTATGAACGTGCCATCTTTCACAGGTTCCAATAAAGCAGTTTTTTGTTTTTGTATACAAAATCACTCACAGCAGGCAGGGGGACGGCCTGGACGGAGACAGAGGGCTGGATGAAGTATTCTTTCAACTTTTCTGAACTTTGACATTTGTACATAGTCAACACATTTCTACAGCCTAATGGCATGTTGTCATGCTCCTCGATAACATGTTTACCAGTTTATCAAATGAAATACAGTTGTATTTAGCTATTCAGGTCTTACTAGTGTCTCAGTCTGCAGGTGCATTGTCTTGCAAAAAGCAGTTAACCAGTTAGACCTAACAGTAACAGTTTACAAGTACAGCTGATGTACCATCGGGCTGCATTCAGTCGAATTGTCACAATGCATTGTGATTCTTTTATTAAACTCAGCCGGCCCTCCAGTACTCAAAAGCTCTGGTGAATCATTTTTGATGACAGCAAACATCTTGAAATGGATGATATCAAAATGGATAATGGATCGTGAAGATAGTGACTTAATCTTTTCATCTCGTGTGTCTTCATTTAATAGCAGCATGCCTCCACTCTGCCAGTATCAAAACTTTGTGATTGAACACACGTTTCACAGATCGTCTAAAGTCTTGGGTTCAGATTCAGCGAGCATTGCTTCTGCCTGCAACAATGCGAGCTTAACTCGTTTCCTTTACAGAATATACAAATAAAGCTGAAATGAGACTCATCTGAAACAACAGAAACCATGTCGGATAAACGTTCACAGCTCTCCCAGACGACTCTAAGAAGAGGATGTAATGCTACAGGCTACATTGTATCCCCTTTTAAGCACTAGGGGACAAGGGCAATCATTGACATTGATAAGAGTGCATCAAGATAACTATATATATACTGCTTGGTGTTAAGTCAGAAGAAAACAGGCTCCACAACTCAACAGTTTGCTGATATGTGTGCACGGTCATTAACATCTGTTTTGCATTCAGTTCCCAAAACAAATCACAACGGCAACAGCTCTGCATTAGTTTTGAGTAAGGCACTCCGCCCCACCTCATAACCATCGGCCTCCTCTTCCCCACACCGATGCCCTTCTCCCACAGTGATGTGGTACACTTAGCACAGTAAAAGGCATAGAAATGGGAAATATGGACTGGACAAAAAATATTTGTTGAGCAATGAATGAATACAACACGGCTCATAGTTCTGCACAATGATTGCATGGTTGACTTGTGATCCAGTTGTGTACATAACTCAGAACAGTATTATGAGTTCTTACTAACTGTTTTCAGTCACTCAAAAGTTCAATTTGATGGGAAAAGAAAAGGATTTACTTTTGTCTCACATGAGTACCTACTGGTCAGCTCCTCTCTATATTCTACCCCTAGACATGTGAGTCCTTGTATAAAGACATGGTGGTTTATATCCATGCACACTGGTTTTGGTGACTTGCACAGTCTTTGATATGTAGTAATAGACGAGGCCATGGAAATAGTGATCCTAAAATACTGTCCTGGTGTTTTTTTCTCTTTTCTTTACAATGTATCTAACTACAACACTGCCTCAAAAACACCAACAGGTAAGTTTTTGAGATTACCAAATGTACATATTTTTCACATCTTTACATTTACAGTATATGATATATTGGTAGGCATGTGAGATCTAACATATGTCGGGTTAACCAGGCTGTCACTTGGGTCAATGCCATGTCCTCCAGGAGTGTCAGTGTCACTGCCTCCCTCTGACAGATTTGTAGTCTCACTCTTCTCCCACTGCACAGAGAAAATGGAGCAAAAGTAAATCTCTTGGATGTACATATGTCTCTGCCCTGCGAGGAACCTTGTTCCATCTGAGGTTACGTTGCACTAACCAATCTGAGCCAGATAAGGTAGAGCAGTTAAAGGTACGCGTCGAAAGCACAGCTCCACTCAAAATCAGACATTGTTGCTCCATCTGTGATCAGAACATTAACTGTCTCATCTGAGGGTCCAAAATGCCTACATATTGAGTAGTGTCCATCGGGTTTATACTGTATGTTACAATAGCTGTGAAAGTTCCTCTGTTTTTTAAGGTGGTGGGTGTAATAATTATCTCATAAGAACAAATGAAACATAAAATATGATTTTAGAAGTAGATGTAGAAGAAAACAGGACAGAAAGAGAGGGTGAGGGAGATTTACTGCTTTTCTCAGACAACCGATGATGAACTGATTGAGGAGCCAGACAGTGTGATCCGGTCCAAACCAACGAGATCCATTCTACCGGCTTACTGTGGAGGTCCAGGACCTCAGGGTGCCAGGCAGTTTGTCAGACCCAGAGACGTTCCAGGGCCCAGGGGAGGCCGCTGCGCTCCTCGCAGGAGGATCTTCTATGGTTTTTGAGGGGCAGCAGAGCCCACTGTGACCACTGGACTTCTCATCTTCTCTGGGGAACAGACCTCTGGACACCAGCCTCTCCTGGAGGCTGACATGTCCATCTCCGCCGCTGAGAGAGGCTCCATTCAAATTCACACTCACATATGGGTCCCAGGGCCAGACAGTGCTCATTGCCTGTGTATGCAGGCCCTTTCTCTCACAGCAGGGGGAGCAAGTCTCCCTCTGCCTCTGCTCTCTTCTTTCAACGGACCTCCCCAGGACAGCTTTGGGAGGCAAAGCCCGAGGCTGTCTGTCGCAGTCCACCTCTCCAGACCCCTGAGGGGTTCCCTGCCCCCTGATGATGCACTTCTGCTGGGTGGACCTGCCACCTGTAGCCCCTCTAATGGAGCTGTGGTCTGTCAGCTGTGGAGCCTTGTCTACCATGCACACTGTGGCCTCTAGAGGGAGCTGATGAGGGGAGTCTGGGGCTGAGGCTGGATGGGATGAGAGCAATGGATTCTGGTAGGGTTCAAGGGTCACTTCCTGCAGGGCAGAGTGGGCTGTAGAAAAGGAATCCCAGGGGCCGGCACAGTCTGTCAGGGAAGAAGAAAACACGCTCAGGTGGACTGAGATAAAAGCAGAGTGGCACACAGCAGCATGCACATGCACACACAGAGAATAAGGAGAGGAAAAAAAGCAGAGACAAAGAAAGAAGTACACAATAATACAATTAAACATCTCATCCTAATATAATATCAGGCAATCTTGCATGCAAATGTGTGTGAGGAGCACACACCTGACCATCTAGGCCTCTACCACACCAGACATGTGGGACAGGATTCATTCAGTGCTTGAAAACAATGAGCACATTGGTAGTTGTGTGATAGACTGATCCAGAGCAGATTGATTTCACATAGTCTACTTCACAGCCCTCTTCAGGATGATACAATTTCATCTGGAGGGTCACTTCAAACCATATTGCTCTCTTACTACTACACGCAGAAGCACCGGCAGACACACACATAGACTCACTCGGCTGCTATTTTCCCATGCATGAACTCATGATCATGCATACATGAATGCATGCCGAGAGCCCAGCTACACTGCACACAGATTAATCAGTATGAAGAGAGACGTGCAGTTTTTCACAAACCGTGTCTTTAGAGTGGCCCATTAGGAAGAAATAGGGGGAGCTTAGTGTGTCACCTTTCATGCACATGGAGAGGTTGGAAGGTACCATTCCTGAGGGAAGGCAAGTAAAAGCCTATACCAATCATTACAACACAGGAAGGCTAAAGAGTAGGTTGTTATTCTACTGTTTGATTAAAGCAGTTTGTTACATAAAGACAAGTTTAATTTCAGACGACAGTAGACAGTAGAACACTGCGGAGTGAGGAGTAAAATGCAGAAAGACATTAATGCATGTTAAAACATGTAGCATTTACAGAACAAAAGCCATTCTGGTTAAAAAACAGTAATGTTGAACCTCAAACAATGAATCTCTAGTATGCAAGTGAGAAGAGATCAGGTCAGAGAAAGGAGAGAGATAGAGTTGAAAGAGTTTAGAGACTTGACTTTGTGCCAGGAGAACCCACCATATTCTGGCACCTGCCCTGTGCCTCGCTTTAACAGCAGCCTGACCCGCCTGCCTCCCGCCTTGATGAGTTCAATGGCGCGGGCGTGAGTCATGTCCCGAGTGCTGTCCCCGTTAATCTCTATGATCTGATCCCCTACCTGGAGGAGACACACAGAGCGTAGGGTCGATTTCTGTCAGCTTGTGTTTATCCACAGAAAGTTGACTTTTCCAAACAACTGCAGTCTTCTGCTGGTGGGTAGCTCCACTGGAGCAACTGGGGAATAAGTGCCGTTGAGTACCTTGTTCGAGTGCACCTCAATAGGAATTGTTAAGGGTGAGCCGAGGATTACAAAGTGAGTTGACATGCACTTATACTTACTCGGTTTCACCCTTTCCTAACCTTTAAGCTATTCCTGCCCCATGAAGAAGATGGGATAGACAGCAAAGTACAGATTTGAATGAAAAAAAGGAGTGAAAGATAATAAGCATTGAACTACAGTGCTATCTTTTATTTTTTTTAAAGGCAATAATCTGTGCAATTTTAAACCATCTGTCAATTGTGTGAAATAAAAACATCAGTTATGTGTGATATTCTTTTAGATGTAAGTCAAGATGGACAAAACTGACATTTTGCTGCTTCTCAAGTGTACATCTGTGGATTCATTTCTGCATTTATTCAACATAACAACAGTTTTCACTGACAGCAATTCCAATTATCTCCCAAAGATCTTTTCAACATCTCACCCTCATCCTTCCATTACGTATGGCAGGACCATCTTCAGCAAGGCGCAACACAAATAGGTCCATCTTGTACTCTCTGCCCCCGCGGATACTGAAGCCAAAACCTTTTGCACTTTTCTCCAGCTCCACTGTGAAGTAATCATAGTCCTGCAGAAAAATAATAGAACATTTGCAACAAACCCACCGCAAATAACAGTGTACTATTCAGAAAACAAAGATTACCATCACCATCTCCACAGTGTGGTGGCAAAACTGCATACAAATGAATATGTACAACTCATTGTCAACTCGAGCATGTGGTTCTTGGTCTTGCCGTACCTGTGGTCTGAAGTCAGGTGGCAATCCCAGAGGAAACTGTGCAGCTGCAGGGTGCTGTCTGAAGTCCAGCAGACCAGGCGGGTGTCTGTAGTCCAGCGTCGGCGGCTGTCGATAATCAGTAACTGGTGGGTGACGATAGTCTACTGGAGGTTGCCTGTAATCAGTGAATGGAGGATGGCGATAGTCAGGTTTGACGTCCTGTCTGGCTTTTACCTCTGACCTGTGAGGAGAGAGAAAGCAACAAAATCAGAGGAGAAGTTTGTGGAGAGCATTGCTTTGAAGAAGCATTAGAGCAGAGGTGGGAAAGATAGATAGGTACACCACACCAAGAACAGACTGTTCCTCCACTGCCATTTACTATACTCACTTTATATCATTTGTGCAATATTCACTTTATTTTCTATCAACCACTTGGTACTTATATTATTTTTTATTCTATTTAATTATTGTGTCCTGCTTTTTACTTCATATGTTATTTTGCTGTGACAAGATACATTTCCCCGTTGTGGGACTAATAAAGAATTGTTTTCTGATAAGACAGAAAGATACATGGATAAAAAGAGTTGCTTTTTTGCATTTAGCATAAAAGAAAAGTGAAATGAATGGGATGTGTCTTAAAAATTGTTTGCAGAGGTTATGAGTTCAATAACTAGTATGGCCCTCGAAGGATGTTGTAAAAATAAAATGGCCCTTGATAGGAAAAAGGTTCCCCACCCCTGCATTAGAGGGACAGTTCACTCCAAAATCAAAAATACATGTTTCCTCTTGTAGTGCTATTTATCAATCTAGATTGTTTTTGGTGTTGGTGAGTTGCCCAGTGTTGGAGATATTGGCCGTAGAGATGTCTGCCTTCTCTCGAATACAATGGAACTAGACGGCACTCAGCTTGTGGTGCTCAAAGCGCCAAAGAAAATACTAACCGTAACCGCTAACCGTATCACCGTGCAGGAGGAAGCGTGCATCTATTCATGGACTTTTTAGAAGGAGGTGTCCGACTGCACACAACTTCACATGTTCATGTGTGTCTTCTCATGTGAGAGTGGACAGTGTCCCTAACCATGTAGATTTAAGCAACATTTGAGCTAAGTTTGCTGTATAAGGATTACGGAGCGTGTGCAGCTAAGGAAACTCACCGCAAATAGGATGGAAATATCACTTATTGTTTTGAAACTTTTATAAAGCTCCCACTTGTAAAATGGGCATACATCCACAGCTCTGGGAGTGCTGCTGCTGCTGATCTGAGACTCACATGCACACACACCCATCCATGCACGCACTCACACTGCCATAGTTTTGACATGGAAAAAAAGCCTGATTGCTGGGTCCCTGCATTATAGAAGAGATACCTTAAAGTAAATTATTCACTGGCACTATAAGAGTGGTGTTACGCAACAAAGTAGAAACCAGCCTGAGAGTCTGACTGGGACAAAAGTAGTCTTCAGTCACAGGTTTTATCCTCAACTTACTGACATGCAAACCGAGGATGGCCCACACTTACCTATACACAGTTTGATACCTTTGAAAACTCCTTGCTTCTGCTTCTTTCAGTCATTCTCACACTACGCTTAAACCCACAATATGTCACTAAGGCAATTTATGACAGCTTCTGGCAAACAACTACAACTGCTAACGCATATTTTAATGCGGAAATTATACATAATGTACCTTTCAGGAATCTTGTAAATTGCTGCTGAGTACAAAAAAGAACATCCGTTTTACCTGCCGTCGTGGAGGTAGAGCTGTGGAGGGGGGCCAGAGGGCTGGTTGACCGGGCTCTGCTGGGTTCCAGGCGGTGCAGGCTGGGAGGCTGCTGGTGCAGGAGGGCCACTCACTGTTTGGCTTGTCTGAGCTGGTGTCTGACCAGGCTGGGCAGGTATCTGACCTGTCTGAATGGCCGTTTGGCCGGACTGGCTGCCTCCTTGGCCTGGCTGGGCTACAGGGCTGGGCTGGATCTGGGGGCTGTGTTTCTGGGTCATGGGGCTCTGCTTCTCTGAGCTGGGGCCAGAATGGGATCCTGTGATGGACATAGGGTGAGACAAGATTTCACCTTTTTAGAAAATGACAAACTCTGAAGAGAGGGATTTAGAACATATTGATAAAGGAAAACATGCTCAGGATGCACGAGACTGCAGTACAATTGTCAAATTTGCTGAAATGTATTTGAGAAAACTACTGAATGATCTGCTGGACCTTGTTATAATGCTCAGTGTCTCTGGCTAAAATGTCAAGATTATGTTCAAGCGTCACCATAACCAAAACAGTGGGAGAAGACCCCTCCTAACATTGTGCTCCCTTCAGGCTTACTATATGTGAACCTGCCTTTTTACTTTAGAAGACTGATGCATTTTGTGTTTCTTAGGCCAAGTAAAATACAAACATATTAAAATAAGGGAAAGCAGACTGACTAAAGAGACTTTTCTTCTAGAAGGCTGCCACACAAAATTGAAGTATCAAAATGAGTTTTCATGTCACACACAAACACTCACCCTCCTCTGGTATGATGTGCAGTGTGACTGTTAGCCCAGCATCTTTAATGAGCTTGACAATGTCTGCGTGCGGCATGCTGATGATGGACTGTCCATTCACAGCCAGGATCCGGTCCCCCACCTTTAGCTTCCCACATCGGTCCGCAGGGCTGCCCTCGATGATACGTCCTATTTTATGAGGCACCGCTGGAAACAGGCATAACGAGGTAGTTGTCAATGGCAGTTTTGAAGAAAGATGTTGAAACAGCACCGATAAAACACAATTTCAAAGTGGAGAGAATACCATTTAGAATTGTATTGCAACATGAGCCTCGCTTGGCATGAAGCAGTTCTGAACAGAGCAGCCGCTTTTTAAAATGACAGTTCCAAATAGTGTTATTCCTTATGAAGCAATGCCACGACACAGAAACACTGACATTGTTCAAACCTGCTAAGAAATTTAATTTTTTTATTTTATGACAATAACATCTTAACAAGACAGGGTTTTGTGTTTTAGATAGAAAAATACAGAAACCGGAAAAATCTGAATATAAAACATTTCTTAAGGGACAGTCAAACATGCACATTTACATCCTGAAATAATGTTGGATGTTATAATGACTACTGTACACTAGACCCACTTTTGGGGTTTGCATAATCCATATTCAGGTGTATGCAGATACTTAGAGGAGGATATATTCATATATGGTTCAAGAATCCATCTTCTGTTAAAAGATACCAGCTCCTTTTAGTGGAACCATAAATAAAGCCACATTTAAGACTTTTAAAGTCTCTTTTAATATTACCCTGGCAAGACATTAAGACCAATTTAAGAATATAAAAGCAAAATAAAAAAGCAAAACTTAAAAAACAAGTCAATTTCAGTTTGACCCCAGCTACTAAAAGTTCTGAAGCTATTGAACGGGATAAGAAATACCACCCAAGCAAACTAATTGTTAAGGGACATGAAGCCCACTGGTTATTAGTAAATCAGATATGAGGGATATTATACTTATGACCCTGTTTCTTGAGTGGAGATGCAGTGCATTGTGTGGTAAAAATCTAATCTTATAAATAAACATTATTTAAATACATTTAAATTATTATTAACATTTGGATTATACTTAAAATAAAAAAGTAGCAAAACTCCATAAACAATCACTCTAGGACAGTCAGCACCCCTAGGATACTTGGGCATCTGGATTTATAAAATCACCATTTGCATTCAGTAACAACCTTTGGGGCTCCAGACAGAAACAACTCACTGATGACGGTGGCGTTTTCTGGTCTATTCAGGGAGCTGATGATGACGAAGCCGAAGCCCTCATTCTCCTTGCGGTGAATAACCACATCACTGGTTTGCAGGGCGGTTCCCTCTGGAGGAGAGGTGGCAGCTGGGACGACAACCGCTGGAGGGCCCGAAGCAGAGGCTGCATCGCTACGTGGAGAGCTGTGTTGTGTCGACACTGAGCCGGGGCTGCGGCCATTCACAGGACACAGTTCACCTGGAGGAGAGGAGACAAGATGAGTCAAAGCAGCAGCTCTGCTACTGTAAAACATGAACAATTTACTCTTAGTGGCTGTTTATTTAATGAAGCTTGTTTTAATATAAAGCAGCTTAAGATGTAACCATTGGAGAAATTCCAGTTCTGCAGCAAGTGTTGCATGAAACAGCGCTCTTCTCTATGTCAACTCTCTGTCGCAGCCACATTTAGCTTGTCTGCTTGACATTTGACAGGTATGACTCTTGCGTATGTATAGTCCCCTCCAAAACTATTGAAACAGCGAGGCCGATTCCTTTATTTGTGCTGTACACTGAAAACAATTGAGTTTGACATCAAACAATGAATATGAGAAATGAGTCTTTCAGCTTCTATTTCCAGGTATTTACATCTAGATCTGATAAACATCTTAGAAGATAGCACCTTTTATTTGAACCCACCCATTTTTCAAGTGAGCAAAAGTATAGGAACATGTGACTGACAGGTGTTTCTTGTTGCCCAGGTGTGTCCTGTACATTGATAATTCAAACAATAAATAGCACTCGACGTCTACTCTCAGTTTCAGCGTCAGGTTTTGCCTGTACAGACTGCATTTATAGCTTTAAAGGTGTAACCAACATGAAGACCAGAGAGCTGTCTATGGGAGAAATGCAACCAATTTTGAAACTGAGAGAAGATGGAAAATCAATCAGAGTCATTGCACAAACATTGGCCAGTACAACCATTTAGAATGTCCTGAAGAAGAAAGAAACCACTGAGCAATAGATGTCGAACTGGTAGAACAAGGAAAACATCAGCAGTTGATGACAGAAACATTGTGAGAACTGTAAAGAAAATCTCTAAAACAACTGTCAGTGACATCACCAACAACCTCCAGAGGGCAGGAGTGAAGGTTTCACAATCCACCGTTCGCAGAAGACTTTGGGAACCAAAGTACAGAGGCAACACCGGAAGATGCAAATAAGCAATAAGAACAGGAAGGCCAGATTATAATTTGCCAAAAAGTACAGAGACAAGGCTCAAAGGTTCTGGGACAAAGTTTTATGGACTGATGAGACAAAGATTAACATTTACCAAAGTGATAGTAAAGGCTAACGTGTGGAGAAAGAAGGGATCTGCTCATCAGTGAAACACGGTGGAGGTAATGTCATGGCTGGGGCTTGCATGGCTTCTTCTGGGACGGGCTCATTGATCTTCTTTGATGATGCAACACATGATGGCAGCAGCAACATGAATTCAGAAGTCTACAGAAACATTTTGTCTGCCAATTTAAAGAGAGATGCAACCAAACTGATCGGGAGATCTTTCATCATGCAGCAAGACAACGACCCAAAACACATTGCCTAAACAACCAAGGAGTTCATCAGGGGAAAGAAGTGGAAGGTTTAAGTCAATCTCCAGACTTGAACTCTAATGAGCATTTTACCTGCTAAAGAGGGACTGAAGGGAGAAACCCCCTAAAACAAACAGCAACTGAAAGAGGCTGCGCTGAAAGCCTGGAAAGGCATCACAAAAGAAGAATGAAAAAGTTTGGTGACGTCAATGGGTGGCAGGCTTGAGGCAGTTATTGCAAGCAAAGGATTTGCAACTAAACATTAAGTATTATTCACTTTTCACACTATGTTAAGCCTCTGTTTCTATACTTTTGCTCACCTAAAAATGTGGTGTTCCGTTAAAAACGATGCTATCTTCTAAGTTATTTATCAGATCTAGATGTAAATACCTGGAAATAGAAGCTGAAAGACTGATCTTTTTTTCTCATATTCATCTTTTGATGTCAAACTCAATTGTTTTCAGTGTACAGCAAAAATAAAGGAATCGGCCTCGTTGTTCCAATAGTTTTGGAGGGCACTGTATATGCCCTTGCAACTGCCCTGCACAGAGCCTGCTGCAGTGCTTCAAACCAACAAATGATAGACCAAGTGTGTAATGGCAATGTATGTATGTATATATATACTGTATATATATATATATACTGTATGTATATATATATATATATATATATATATATATATATATATATATATATATATATATATATATATACAGTATATATGAAAGATGGATATTTAGGATCAGATTATCACTCTGTTAGTTGCCTTCACTGTGAACTGATTATTGTGTTGTTGGTCTAAACCGGCCTAATTTTCCAGAGAAGCAACATTGACCATTAACACTTTATTTTAATGTGTGTGCCCCCCAACCCGGTTGCCCACTCCAATGTCTGACTGAAGATTCTGCCCTTGGATAGATGTAAAATATGTTTGATCTGCTACCACAGAAAAGATGTGTGGGTGAGAAGTACACACTGATCCTGCACACAGATTGCACACGTTTTCTTTTTTTAAATTCGATGCCAGTGGAATGTGCAGCACGTTCTCCAGTTTTGTTAAAATGTGAAAGAAACAAAACAGAAAAATAACAAAAACAGAAAACATGTCCTCACCGGGCATTTGCACTCTCCTTCTCACAGTCAAGCTGACTTGACCGTTGCGAGCGGCTGCGTGCATCAAGTCTATTACGTATTTGTGCGGTTTCCCAGCAACCACATTTTTATCCACAGAAATGAGTTCATCCCCAGGTCGCAGCCGCCCATCGCGCTCAGCGGGAGTGTTCTCTATTATAGCGCCAATAACAATCTGTTGAAAGACAATCAATATTAGCAGCATAGATGAAGGTGAAGAGGATGAAACAGAGACCCAATGAAATCACTCAGAAATGTCTTTGTCCATGTTGGAAACTAGACTTTTGGTCATGGTAACATTGCTCCACCTTCCTAATATTCTCCTGTCACATTCTTCTGTATCATAGTTTGCATGCTGTTTTACACGTGGACAAGTTAGCAAGGCATTACTTCAGTATGGGAGGTACTGAGTTAGGACAGTGTGGGAAAGCCAAGGAGTGCTTGTGTGTAAGTGTGCGTTTGTGGAGGAAGTGTGAGATGAGGTTAGGTGCAGGTCAGACGAGGTTGGTGTGTATGAGGTTAGAAATGTGTGTGGTCCAGCCCGTCCCATACGAGCCTTGTCACGGGCGTCCGGACTCACAGCCTGCACGGCCTCGTCTCCCCCCAGGATGCGGAAGCCAAACCCCGTCTTCTCCCTCAGCAGGTGCACCTCCACCTCTTCATACTCTGGACCTGAGTCACAAATAAAGACATTAAAAGGTCGACTCTATCATTAATTTTAAATCCCCATATTATGAGCAATTTAAAGCAACATAATGGCCGATCTCCCATCAACCAAGTTCCAGTACTCACGTCGGCTCTCGTAGATAGCTCTCGACTTCTCGTAAAGGTCGTAGGGATCAGGTTTGTTAAGGTCAAAGCCCTCGGTGGAGTCAGGCACAGACGTGCGGTGCTGTGGCTGGTTTGGGAACGGCGTGCTTGGCGGCAAAACTGGGCCTGACAGGTTTGCTTGGGGGCTGCCATGTGGGTCCCACTGGTCAGGCAACTACAAGAAAAACACAGACAAAAGATGTTTCATTTTAATTATGGGAACCTATCTTGTGGCAGTGCAACAATCAGTCCATCTACATATCCACTTACATATCACACACACAGTACAGCTATGGGCTACGATCTCAGAACTACATCACTCTGTTCGTCCCCTCAATTCGCACGGAACTTGGAAAAAAGGCCTCATCGTACTCGGCCCCCTCAACCTGGAACACGCTTCAGCAGGAACTTAAGCTGTCCAGCTTGATACCCCTGGGACATTTTAAACTCATTTAAAAAAATCTAGAGAAATCATCTGTCTGTGTTTGTTCTTGTCATTGAAAATGCACTTCTATGATGTTTTATTTGACTGTTGCCTCTGTGTTTAGGTCTGTCTGTATCTTGTATGGTGCTGTTGCCATCTGATCAGGTCTCTCTTGAGAATGAGACCCTGTGTCTCAATGAGATTTTACCTGTATAAATAAAGGCAAAAAAAAGAATATATATATATATATAAATATATACGTGTATATACATATGTATATACACACGTACATATACATATATATATGTACATATACCTATTGTATTCTATTGTTTCTGTATGTTGCACTTCAAACTGGCTATTTGAAGACAGTGTTCACTTATACGATTGTACCTATTTGAAGCTATTGTACTTACAAGATTCTTGCTGTTCGGAGTTGTATCTCCATGATTGTTTGCACTTTTTGTACGTTGCTTTGGACAAAAGCGTCAGCTAAATGAACTGTAATGTAATGTAATATACATGTATATATATATATATATATATATATATATATATATATATATATATATACATATATACGTATATATATGTATATGTATATACTATAATATATATATACTCATAATATGTCCTGTGGCAGTTTGCTCCTGCTATTATGTAATTTCCTCAAGGAGAACATTTAAGTTTTGTTTTTTCTTTACCAACATACAGATATTGTCTGTGAATTATTACATTTTGTGTGCATGTGTGTGTATGTGTGTGTGTAGAAAAAACACAACACAGCAATACTATGCAGCAACTGCTGTGCCAATAAGACCACTCAGAATTCAATGTGACAAATAAAGCTTGTTTGTGGTGATTACGTTCAAATATACGAAAATAGTTAAAACAATAAATCCAAGGCTAACTGTGCAAATAATAATGTCAGGTAACATTGATGAAGGAAGATGATCATCAGACTTAAACAATAATAGAAAATGTATTATTATGTAAGCGTGCGAGTCATATTTCGATAAATGTTTTGCTTCAGTTAAAACAATCAATTTTGCAATTAGCTAACAATTTGCTATTTGACCATGGGAATATGATAACAAATTAAAATGAATATTCACAATTTTAACTTAAATGAGACAAGATTCATTATGTCTAAATGTTATGTATATTACCATGAATGAGTGCTGATTGTATAAGCAGTAGCAGCTTTTCCCCAGCTGGTGAGGTGTGAGATCTGATGTCATCAAACCAATAAGCAGGTCACGACGGGCTGGCTCATTTCACAATAAAGCAAAAGCCAAACACCTCTGAGGCAACACAGCCGTGATGACAAACACTGATCCTACACGCTTCAATCTTACCTCACTGCTTCAACAAACAAATCTGGTTCAGACGAACATTTTCTCCCTGAATCTCTTTTTTTTTCTCAGTTGAAGATACTCACAGATACAAGCAGAAACACATTTGCTTCAATTATTATACCTGTTTGGAGGCCTTCCACGGAGAGATGTGGCCTGAGGAAGAAAGAGAAAACACATTTTAGAGACAGCAGACTCTGATAACCTGTCAGATTCTTACGAAACAACAAAAATAGAGACAATTACAATTAAACAGACAAAAAACAACTATAATGGAACTTGTGTGCAAAGGTTTTTATTCATGAGATATTGGATACAAGTGTTAAATCATCTTCTCTTAACGTGTGAAAAAGACCTCAGTTTGCTGATTCTATATTCCTCTGTTTTGACTTTGTTTGTGTAACTCTTCCTAAACGAGTTTGGCTGTTGCGTTTGCTTTCAACATAATTACATCATTGGCTGCAGGCAAAAGCATGAACCCCCTTCCCCCAACACACACACACACACACACACACACACACACACACACACACACACACACACACACACACACACACACACACACACACACACACACTTTTCTCTGCAAGTCATATTTTCTCTGCATGTAGGAAGCAGGGAGCACTCTATATCACAACAACAATCTCATCAACACAGTTCCCCAGTGACTCCACTGATTCAAAGACATACAGCAGATTTATGCTGCTGAGACCCAAATACATACATTTACACATGGGGTGGGGGATCACATGCAATTGCTGCTTTGTATAAACATGCAATTTGAATCCTTACACATGTGGATAGGAACACATAAACACATCATGAAGCACACTAGACTCCTACAGCATCACTGATTAAACCTTTAACAGATGTGGGCGCATGCAAAATATCCTCATGTATTTAATATTTATTCAGTTTATTAGATTTCCTGAGAAATGTCAGAGAGCAGTGGATGAAATATATTGATGGAATTATTCTCCAACTACATCCGCCTGCTTTTTACATGTGGGAGATGAAGGCCAGAGCACTTTGCAGCGAAGCAGAATGGCAGAACTTTTTATCAAAATCAGTGAGTGAGGGGAGATTTGAGGGAAATGAAATACAATAGATCACTGCCAGTTCATGTGAAGACTAAATTAAATTTCAGATTTATTTCTGCTATTGTTTAGACCTTTTCTGTTATTTTCCTACATCTTCCAACCCCAGCCTTCCTCCATTTGCCCAAGTAAAGCGTCATTTCTGAATAGAAATCTTTCCCATTTCCAAAAATATATTGCCCTGCTGTGTCTTAGAGTGTGCAGAAGCACATGAGAATACGAAGAAAAGACAAATAAAAACCCTCACTGTACATAAATGCATACCATAAACATGAACGGAGGTTTGAGGAGAACTGTCTATGAAACGCTTCAGCACAGTGGCAGCAGCAGAGGTACGTCTCTGTGGGAGGCCGGGACTAATAACCATGTTCTGCAGGGAATACGGGCCTTAAGGGAAGCCTTTAAGGAAGTCTAATAACTCCTTCTCAGGAAACTTTCCTTTATGACCCACTGAGGGAAATGAGTATAAGCTACAAGGCAAATGTCCACTAATATTAAAGAGGAGCGTCATCCACACAGAGGCATTTAAGCTTGATTTAAATTCTAACACAATTCATCGGCATATGTGCCGGATGTGTGGCGGAGTCGTATGAATGCTGATGAATTACAAATGAATGATTGGTAGAGAGGCTTCGTGTGGCCTCTCTCCGGACTCTGTGGTCAGACAGTCTGGCAGGCCGGCCTCACAGACTAGCCTGCTGAGTTCTGGATGGCCTTCAGATCAGCCTGATTGGCTTGTGCTGCCTGACACCTTTTTTTTTTCACAGCCATGATCTGCATCCTCATTGGTGCTGCAAAATGTTTCTAGTCTGTGGTTGGCTCCGCTTCAAACTAGGATGTCAGGGGACGGAGCTGTGAACACGACCAGAGCTCAGTGGAACTCTGGCAGAGTGCCCACGCTACAGCAGTCAGACACAGAGACAAACACAAATACAAACACACATACTCACACATGCAGCGGAAGTCTAACACCCTGTCTGTTATACACAAGGCACCGATGCTCAGAGTCTCACAACTGAAATTATGCGCGCAAGCTACATTTTTATTGATGTTCTACATAGAAATCCTACGTCTGTGAACACAAACATGCTTAAACATTACTGACATTTTGCACATCTGAGTCACTGTAAAGGACCTTGTCTTTTCTTTCACCCTGCAGCGAGGAGAGCGACACACACAGAGTCAGAGAGGTTCCTGGTGTGTCAGGCTGATAGTCCCCGTGGGCTCGTTTCCTTCAGTTGTTTGATAGAAACTGGTGAGGTTGGAGGAGATGGCATCTTCGAGGTAAGGAGGTTATTTGGCAAATTCAGCTCAGCACATAGAAGGATATCTATTGCAAGCTGGCTGTATATTTGAATACAGATCTGTGTATGTACATGTGATGATGAATTAATCTGTGGGGGGAAATCTCATTTATATATTTCAGCATTTTAAATGGCGTGTAGTGAAACATAAGTGAATGTCCTTTGCAAAGGTTAACCACCAGGTGGCAGATGCTGGCTCTGCATGGTCATGAGATGCTCTCAACATTTGAGCTTCCACCTAATCAACTGAGTATAATTCACTGAACAACATACAGTACACAATCAATTCACCAAGATGAGGCAACAGTTTGTCAATACATCTCCAGTAATGTCCAATAATGTACTGTCAGACTGGAGACAAAAGGACTGACGTAAAATTAGCAAACCACCCAACAGCACTTACATCAAATAGTCTGATGTATCAGGATCATTAAGTGCTAATGTCTTTGATTGTTTTTCAGGTTTGCAATAATAATTCCTGTCACACTTTAATTAATTAAACCTGAGATGCACATGAGACTGATTGTTTTCATCCTTAATTAGATACTATTATTGAAAAAGGAGTAATGCCAAAGAGAGTGCACCTATAATTCCTCTTTATTGTTCTGTTATAATCTCAGAAACAATGCAAATCAACCCCTCACTCCGAGACAATTTGTCTCGAGACAAACTACAGACTTAAAGACTAAATGAGCAGGCAAATGTGAAGTGCTAAGCTGCTGGGTGGCACATCAAAAGCAAACAGTGAGCTTACAAAATTTGTAGGTGCTGTACGGTTAATCGTTGTGCAGTTGAGTGAGTGTGTTCGTCAGTTAGCCAAGGGCTCAGTGGCACGCAGCCCCGGGTAATTATTAAATTCAATTTTAACCCTGTGACCAGAACACCTTTTAGAGAATCAGTGTAAAAGCACATATTAACAAGTAAAGCTTTCACTGTGGAATTTAATTCCCTCGCAGGTGGCCAATCTTGTAGAAGACAGCAGAAGAGGGAAAATGGCCACACTCAATGTCGTTCTGGGAATATCACAAGAACTCCGCACTTCAGACTTCCCCACTTTGAAATTCTCTCTCATCCCTCTTCTCTACTGCGTTATAACTCCTTGATGATTTATGTTCTCAGACTGAGTGCATGTGGTCGTCTCCTTCTTTCATTGCAAGAGAACAGTACCATGCTGGACGTGTGCAGAAAATTAAAGGTGGTGTGGAGCAGCTCATTACGATGCAGAGCTTGTTACAGGGATTCAACATGTGACAGACAAAACTAACCTATTCTAAATACGCAGACTTCCAACAATAAAATCAGTAAAAATCTAATGTTTGCTTAACATTTAAGTGAGTGGAGGAGGAAACATTGTGGTATTGTGAGAAAACTCGAGAAGAATATTTTTCCAGACGGACATAATCAATGATGGATAATCAAGCACACGCAGAGATAAATCATATTTGATCAGTGATTCAAGATATAGTAAATATCACAAATAGGACTGTGTGTATATTCTATTTTCTGTTAGTTACAATTGTCCCTAACGCAGCATCACTTGAATGAATTCAGAACACGCTAAACATCATTTCATTTCAGAGCCAGTACAAGTTGCCAAACAGCATCATGCCAACCAGTTCAGCTTGTTTGCCAGTAAGAAAACACTCTCCACAGTAGTTTCTGTCCAAAGCACATTACAGTAAAATAACTGCATTTATTTAGAAGATGAGTGGCCCCCGTGGGAATAAAACCGCTTCCCCACAGCACTGTTGGTGCCATCTCTACCAACAGAGCATCTATCCCAACTCTCCACTGCAGTTTAAATTCGACCAGCTTCTGATTTGCTTAATCTTAAAACCCTTTCCTGTGTTAAAGCTCCCATTTTGTTCCCGTCTGTGCCAGTGGAAAACATCAATTGGCGATAAAGCTGCATTTAGAAAACACTGACACACATGATGTGACGAACACAACACTTACTATGATGCTTTCACTGTCCTCTGATTTTTTATATTTCTGTGTATTCTCTGCATGACTTATCACATATGAAATAAAGTATTGTTGTTCATTTCATTTCTATGTTTCTTGTAGTGTATCATAATATGTCCTGAGGCAGTTTCCTCCTGCTATGATGTCATTTCCCCAAGAGGAACATTTAAGTTTTGTTTTGTCTTAACCGATTTACAGATATTGTCTGTGAAATAATCCTGAATTATTGCGTTTGTTGTTTTAAAAAACAATACAATCATTTGCCCAGTTTTGCACCAGTCACAATAAGTCTTCTAGCTTCTAAACTATTTAGTATTCCAAAAATAAAATATCATCTAGAGACTTGAATAAAATCTAAGTAAGGGGCCACTGTGATTTGAATGTGTTCAAAAATAGAACGGGTCTCAAAATTATCATAATCAAAATCTCTTTTGCTCTCTCGGCTCTCACTGTCAACTCTACTCGACTCCTCTATTGCAAAGCTGCAGCTGGGGTTGAAGATGCACAGCAACATGATATTTGTGTCTCATCAGAAGACAACTTATATTTAGCTGGATAGTTGCTCATGTACTGGATCCTTCCTTATTTTTGCTAAAATTATCTTGGTCTTTGAAAGGTACTAAAATGCCACTTGTGATTTGATACTAATTGTGCTGTAATAATATTTGCCACCACTGCTGACATATCTATGTAGACCAAGGACAATCACCAGGTACTAAAGAGTTGAAAATGATTTGACTTGCCTGAGAAAGTAAATTACATTTATACACCCCGAAACAAATGTTGCCGCTGCTTTTATTAACCAAAAACTAAAATATAACTACAAACTTTTATTTATCTCAAGCAGGTAAACTCCTTCCTTCAAATCTCTTCTTAAGAATGGCATTTGTTGTATCCATTTAAATTAATTTATATTGTTTATATCCACATTTCTGGCTCATTATTATTGTAATAACTATAAATCTGGCTTTTCTGGCACTCGTCTCATCTACAAGTTTCCTTGTTGTCCTTATGAATGAACAATAGAAAAAAGTGAAACCGTATTAAAAGCATGTAAACTTATTACCAAGCAGACAACGGAAAAGAAACAAGTCTGTCTCTTACCTGTTGCTCCTCTCTGTATGAGGAGAGTCGCCTCGGCTCCCACAGGACACTCTTTAAGCATCTCCACCACTCGTCCATGTCCAGCTGCAGCCACTGGCTGTTGGTTCACCTCCAGGATGAGATCTCCCTCTATCAACCCCGACGCTGCCTGTGAGCCCGGATCCAGCACCTGCACCACAATTAATCTCCCGTCACACAACTTGACTCGCTGTTATTTGATTTTGTTTTACCTTGCAATTAACACATAACCACTTCTATTAATAATTAATTCAAATTTAATGAACTTGAATAAAAAACGAGAAAACCTGCACATTGAATTGAGGGAATTTAATTCATAATTCATAGAGATAGTTAGAAAATCCTTCACCGGCTGAGCTCACTTTGTTTTCAATCTCTTTCTACTTATTGCCGTTGACTAAATTACATTTACGTGGACCTGCTGTTTTAAGTCTGCCTCAAGTGTAATGTGTAGCTCAACTCAGTTGCTGAGTTTTGCTGACTACTGAGATTTCACTGTTGAAAGAACGCGTTTACTTCCTGAAACGCACAAAGTAAAAAACACATCAACATCAAACAAGCCTTTCATTTCTCATTGTCTACTAAGTGGATGTACAAATGATACATCACCTGTTTAACTCGCTGACCAGTGGGACTGTCAGCAATGGTGAACCCGAATCCCTCCGACCCTTTTACCATGGTAACTGTCAGAAGCTCTGCACCATGTGCTGTTGCCCCAGCAACCCCTGCAGTCCCAGAGGAGGCCATTGACACGTTGTCGTCGTGAGGCGTGAGAGCCGATGCTGAGCCAGGTGTGGTGGGCGGCAGGGATGAGCCATCCAGATGTGTGTCCCCAGGGGTGAGGAGCTCCGGCCTGAGCCAGAGCCTGAGGAGGAAGCTGGGAGCTCAACGACAGATACTCCAGGTAGGGGTCGTAGCTGCCGCGGCCGTTCACGACCAGGGGGCGGTGCTCCATGCCGATGGGTGTCAGGGAGGCGCTCGCTGCGCCGCTTGGGTCCTCGGGGTCAAAGGGCAGAGGATATCCTCGACAGAGCACCAGGGTCACGCTCTGACCGATTGGTACGGACTGGAAAAGCTTGACCACGTCGGCGTGTGTGGTGCCGAGCACGCAGATGTCATTAATGTAGACAATGACATCACCTGAGGAGGAGGGAGACACAGACTCAGTCACACTCACACTACAGTATGTTACATATAACACAGACCACATGATCTGGACTCAGTGGTTAATGTGTAAACATACGCATAACACAACTTGTGTTCTGTCTGTTGCCATAAATGTCAAACCTCAACGGTATCAGGACACGCTATACAACACAGAAGAAGCACGCTGTCCCTCTCAAGTGTCACATAGCATTACAATATCAGCTTAGCACCACTGCAGTCAATCTACAAGTAGCGAGGTGGGAGAGAGACGGGGTCTTGTTGTGTCTCTGTGAATATTACACACTGGCATTGTAATCATGAAAATCTCGGATGCACACACACACACAACAAGATTAACAGTTTTGAGTCTTGGCTCATGCGTATCACCCCTAAAGGCCTATCACATTACAATAAGCCATCAGCAAGAAGTTTGGGTGTTTGAGTTTGATTCTCGCCGCTGTTTTGACGACCAAAGAAGGTCGTTCAGTCATGCTTCTTTCAACTCAAGTTAATTTAAATCTAATCCTTCTTATTCTTTGAAGCTTTACACAGGGTTGTTCATGCTTTTATTTATTATTTGTCTTGATTGCTGTAATACCTTTTACAGAGGTTTTCTCCAGGCTTCCCTCCATCGCCTTCAATTGGTCCAATAGTGATAGTGGCCTTCTGAGTAACATTGTAACTCTCAGAGCCCGGCTAGTGACTAAGGGCCATCAGGCTTATGCAGTGCTATCTTACCATCGAGCAATCTATCACTGCTTTTAAATCTCTTCTTAAAACATTCTTCTTTAAAAAAGTTTTATCTCTATGTGCATTTTATTTAATTACAATGTATTTATTTATATTGTATTTTATTATTATTAAATATTTTTCTTGTTGTGAAGCATTTTTTTTAAATAAGGTTATTATTATTATTATTATTATCATTATTGTTATTATTATCATTATCATTATTGTTATTATTAGTAGTATTATTATCATTATTGTTATTATTATTATTATTATTATTATTATTATCATTATCATTATTGTTATTATTATTGTTATTGGTATTATTATTATTATTATTATTATTATTATTATTATTATTATTATTATTATTATTATTATTATGGTATTGCATCTCCCTGTTAAGCTGGTTACCAGTGTACCATTGTTTATGATCTTGTGTGCAAGAAAAGTTGTCTCCTTCACACCCGACCTGGCTGGCAGTGCCTGTACTATCTAATTTCCTCACTTCACTAAATGTTATATTTATGTTCATCTTACCAGGTGGGTCGATTACATTTTTCCTGCAAACCACTAACAACGAGGTGAAACAATTTCACAAATGCGACATTAGATACTCTGTCATCGCTGCTGTAGTTTGAATGTGCGGAAAGTTATGGATTTCAGCTTTAAAGTCACAGCCCCATGACAAATACAGCTGCCTCAAATCCTCTATTTCACACTTCTGGGAGCAGTCTCTGTCACGCATGCACGCATCATACATGTCACATGCCCAATCATACACAATTCCTAAGAGCATTGCCGCACAGCTCAAATAGGCCAGCTAATCTCTGCCAGGGAGTGTCTGTGTGCGACTTTGTGACTGTGTGCATGCGTGAGTGTGAATGTGTGCGCACATGCATGTGTGAGCAGCTCTGGCAATGTCACAGAGTGGAGAGGAGCAAGTAGAGAGAGAGAGAGAGAGAGAGAGAGAGAGAGAGAGAGAGAGAGAGAGAGAGAGAGAGAGAGATCAGAACAGAGACAGAGAGAGAGAGGAAAGGGCTGACAAACCTGGAAAGAGGGATGAAGAGAGAAAAACTAGAGAGGTAGAAAGAGAGAGAGGATGACAATATACTAAGGCTGAAAGCAGAGGAGAAGTGTCAGATGACTTGGTTAGATAAGGAAGCATAACAAAGGGTAAGCCAGAGAGACAAAGAGAGAGATGGCGATAAAATAGAAAGAGATGGATTCCAGATAAAAGGAAAACTGATAGGCATAGGGAGAGACATAAAAGCAGAGAGTCAGAAGGAGGATTCCCAGTTTTGAAATGAGCTCTAAATGAGCAGTTTAGACACCAGCCGTGCCAGGCATGAGGCCAGCGCATAGGTTCAGAGCAGAGCACACATGAAGCCTCATGCAGCAATTCCTTCTTTGGGCCTATGTAGATAGCCCACTATGACATATACCCACATTATCTCTTTAAAGTTAGGCCTAACCTAAGGCTTATTTTAAGGTAGTGTTAACTTTGTCAGCTTTTTTCTTTTCTTAGTCTTGTGTCAAATGTCCTTCTTATTTAAAAACCTCATCCTCTTTCTTAAGTCAAGTTTTAGTTTATTTAAAGTCTGGTCATTTTAGTCTCATCTTAGTCAAAGAAATGGTAATTTGAGTGTTGACATTTCAGTAAATCTAGTCTAGCCCTTTCATGCATGAATTATGACCCCCTCAGTCAAGTGTTTTTATTGCTCTTTAGGCATAAAAAACAAGATTAGAATTTTTATTTCTTTTTAGATATTTATATGTCCACTCAGGTGGACAGCATGCATTTATGTGTTCAGCTGAAGAAATATGTATTTAATAAACAAATTAAAAAAATGATATATAAAGATGTGAAAACTATAAAATGATGTATGTATATATAAAGAAAATGTGCATACATATACAAAACACCATTTAGGAATACTTTCTATTTCCTTCTCCTGTATAGAGCACATGGAATACACATGCTACACACCACTGGCATACAGTTAGACTGTCCATGAGAGTCACTGTGACAGTAACTCTTCTTACACTGACCGAAAATATAAATGCAACACTTTTGTTTTTGCTCCCATTTTTCATGAGCTGAAATCAAAGATCTAAGACTCTATAAACACAAAAGGCCTATTTCTCTCAAATATTGTTCACAAATGTGTTTAAATCTGTGTTAGTGAGCACGTCTCCTTTGCTGAGATAATCCATCCACCTCACAGGTGTGACATATCAAGATGTTATTTAGACAGCATGATTATTGCACAGGTGTGTTTTAGGCTGGTCACAATAAAAGGCCACTCTAACATGTGCAGTTTCATCACACAGCACAAAGCCACAGATGTTGCAGGGGTTGAGGGAGTGTGCAATTGGCATGCTGACTGCAGGAATGTCCACCAGAGCTGTTCCACGTGAATTCAATGTTCATGTCGCTATATGGTGGTCACACCAGGTACTGACCCCCCCCCCCTGTTCAGTGCCTAATAAATGTCTCTTTTCAAGATAAAACTGCACAGCTCAGAGTGGCCTTTTATTGTGATCAGCCTCAGACACACCTGTGCTGTAATCATGCTGTCTAATCAGCATCTTGATGTGCCACACCTGTGAGGTGGATGGATTATCTCAGCAAAGGAGAAGTGCTCACTAACACAGATTATAAAAATGGTGTGAACAATATTTGAGAGAAATAGGCCTTTTGTGTTCGTAGAAAAAGTGAAAAAAAAATGGGAGCAAAAACAAAAGTGTTGCGTTTATATTTTTGGTCAGTGCATATTGAACTCTTAAGAACTGAGGGGAGTAGGACACTAATAACAAGATCCTTCATTAGAGAAGACTATCTTCTATGATAATTGGCAAAGCACGCAGGGCACAAAGCCACAAGACACTGCATGCAAAATATAAAGATATACAAAAAACTTCAAATTGCATTCTAATAACATAAATAAATGGAATTACAGCCAGAACAGTTCCTGCAGATTAAGTTTTTTCAACAACAACAGTAGCAAGTATTGTAGTGAGCCAGTGATGCATGACATCCAATTTAGTGGACAGACGAATAATTGTAATTTCCTCCCAAATATAAAATCAATACTTTGACAATTTATGAATTATATGAATCCTTAGTTTTTACTTGATGTCAGCACATTTTTTTATAACTGCAAGGGTGTCTTTCCATAGAAGGATTGGCAAGGTATTGATGAGGGACTGGAAGTTTCTGGCTGTCTGTCTGCCATCTTGGTTTGGAGAAATGTATCTTGCACTTACGACAGCTTGCCACTGAGTAGCAGTGTATGGGATGATGCAATAGAGTTCACTTTAGTGGCTGATGTGCAACTATACCATCAAAACTCATGCACATACAAGAAAACAGCTTTTGAATAGCTGTCCACTGTAGTGACCTCTATGCATGAAAGGGCTAAACAAAATATCTTGTTTCCTTCCCCCAAGCGCTGATGTTGTCATTGTTAACTTTACCTCAAGTAAGGAGGTTACTGCGAGTCCTTCTGACTGCTAAATGTGTGCTGCCGGTGTCGTCTTGATATGGTGATATAGTAACAGCGAGTTTTAATGGCGGTGGTGCCATGTAGTCATCGTCTTGTCTTAGTCATGGAAAAATTGTATATTTGAGTAGTTTTCGTGAACAAAGTGAACACCAGTTGAGAACCAGCCTATGCTCATTAGGTATTTTGTTCTCCATGTAAGACTGTAATGCTTCCATTCAAAACAACACACAGTAAATGAGCAGTTTGGTGTCTACTCAGCGATATATTGCAAAAGAAAAACACACTGTTTGTTAACCTTCCACATACAGCATGGGTGGTGATAGCCTAGTGGTCTGGTGGTACGCCTTCCTAACCAGAAAGTTGTGAGTTCAATATCAGGGCTGTCACTGTCCCAAGTTGCTCCAGGGAGACTGTCCCTGCAGTTAGTTCACTGTAAGTCCGCTAAATGATCTGTAATAGCAGGGCCTCTCTCACCACTAAGTTAGCCATGTGAGACAGAATTACGACTTGTGTGGATGTTGCACGTTCTTGCTTTTATGAATCAAACAGAAACACAAGTAAGGGACAAAAGGTGTAGTGATATTGCACCTGCAGTGCCGCTGAGAAAGCAGGAATGAATCTCCTGATGAAGTAGGTGTTGTGTGGGCTGATGTCAATCAAATTAGTTCCTCTCATTTCCAATAAAGGCAGAAGGCTATGGTGCACTCACAGAGGACAGAGAGTGTGCTGAGAGAAATCTGAAGTCCTTGTCTGGGACACACAGTGCTACCAGCCCAAATATAGGGCACCCCAAATATTCCATCAAGAGCCAATGATGTCCCCTTTTAAGATGAATTAACATTTCTGGGGGTAGGAAACCTCTACCACTGAGTCATTCATTTGTAATTAATAATAAAGATGTGCTTCAACATTTCTTGGATTGTCACTGCAATTTGTTCACATCATTGATGCCATCTATTCATTATACAACTTGAATCTCATCAACTGTGCTTGAGTTGTATCTGTGAAAGATTTATAAACTTTAGCACTCAAACAGCTAAAGAGAAAATGCTGGTGGGAAGAAAAGAGCCATGGGACTTCAAGAAGCAGGGCCATATTTGAATTAACTGAGAGAGCTATTATTCCTAAAGAACATATTTTTGTATGTTGTATATGTCATTCAATGTGTGTCCTTCCCTTGGACCGTGAAGGTGTAAGGCAAGAGTAGCCTGTGCTGTGCTTAATTTGGATGAAAACAATCGTTTCTTTTGGTCGACAAAATCTGTTTACGACATCAGGACCACAAAATATCATCTAATGGTTTATTACAGCTTTCTTTTTCAGTAACTAGAACTACACAATCCAAATTCACCTGTCAATCAATCAAAACATACTTGACATTAAGCCTGAATATCTTATTAATGGGAGAGATTAACCTTTGAGACCTTTGTCTTTTGAGAGAATTTGGAGGACTTTTCAAATTTTCATCACTAAATCACAGAAGACAAAATCTTAATACAAACGTAGACTGGATGTGACTTTAGAGGTCCATGTGAGTGACCTCTGGCAGCTAAAAATAAAACTAACTAAAGCACCAGTGGTTGTGCTAAGAAATATTCTTTGTTTGCAGAGGCACATTTACACTGCACCACCACATTTACTGGATACTGACACTGCACTGCACTTTTCTGGCCTTTCAGTTACGAGACATGTTGACAGAAATGACCCGACAGGCTGGTAAAAACCTCCTTGAGTGAAATTGAAACCCTGCCAGCAAGAAGTCTTCGCACTTGATTTGCCTTTCGCAGGAAATGAAGGTCTAATATTGAGGTGTCAGAATAATGAGGCTGTGTTTAAGCATTTCTATAAAAACAGTATTACAATATCAGCAGTGACAGCTTGTAGTTTATTTGAACCTCAATTTATTTCTCAACCAGTTGGTACACATAATTACCTGTGTCCATCTTTCCGTCCTGAGCAGCGGGTCCGTCTGGTATTACACTCTTCACTTGCAGGAACTCATCTGGCTCGTCGCCACCGATGATTGTAAAGCCAAATCCCATGTTGCTCTTCTGCAGGGCTGTCGACAGGAAGTTCCCCTTCAGCTGGGTCGGGTCCCTCGTGAACAATGGCTTCTCTGAAGGGACAGAAGGTTTCTGAAGTTTAGATACCATGTACATTTGGTTTGTTACGCTATTTGTGCTTGAAATTATTTATTAACTTTTCAGTTCTGAATGAACCTATTGTACATTCTTTCTGAAGACAAATGCAGCAATAAAGACACTTTTGCCTTAATTCCTGATACGCTGACTCATTGGAGATATGCAGTCAGATGAAGCAGTACATTATGTACTGGTCTAGCACGTCATCATATTCAGATTAGCCCACTAGTGGCCTTAGGGCGAGCGTGTTCTCTGTCCCCCGCACTGCCAGCAATCTCCATTCGACCCTGTACATTGTGACATTGTGTATTAGCCCCATCAAAAGCTCATGTAACAGCCCATTCTATGAGATATTGGTTAGGAAAACCAATAAAGAAGGCAAGATGTTCAATACAAACAATCTGTACAGAGGAGAATTTACTATTAATTCAATCCGTGGGATTTCGGAGGCTCTTGATAGTCTGAAGAGCAAGGCCATGTGCCTGCATGTCTTTTCTGTAGTCCTTGCAATTTGATATTTGTGCAACTCTGTGACTATGTCAGGATGTTTTGATTTAAGCACTGCACATACTGTAGTTTTCCATGTGTACCTCTGTATATAGTGGGCAGTGGTAGAGCGGAGAGTCCCTGGCTCTGCATCTGCCTCTGCTGCTCCAGGCGTCTCTTGGCTTCCAGGACTGGGTTCTCAAACTGTGTCCTTCGATTGATATGACTGAAAGTACAAGGCATCGTTACAAATAATGGAAGAGGGATCATTCAAAGCTTCAAGCTAGAAATATCATTATCACAATGCAGTTCTTCATTCAACATGTTACCATAGTAAAAAGGTATTTTCAGTCATATGTGCTTAAGAATGAAAGTGTTCATTCACAACAATGGTGCCTTTCAGTGTGATAAATCATTGACACACCACCTTGAGTCAAATGACTCACTGTTGGGAGTCATGCTGATCCCACTGAGAATCAACTGTCAGCTCTAAAGCTCTGTGTCTAAATTTCAGCTGCTTTTTTAGGAGTTAGCAAACGAAACTAGAGATAAAATGCCTTTGAATTTTGGACATTCAACAACTAATGCATCTGTTGCAGTATAAGTTATGTGAGGAAGGTGTGTTTGCTAACATGATAGCCATAATATCCTGATAAGCTGATGTGACGCAGCTCTATCATGTTTTAATGTTGTAGTGGTGCCAGACAGTGTCAGGTTTAACTACGATAGATACTGTTGGCTAGTTTGAAATATAGCAATATATCATATCTTGTTATTTTTCCTATGTCTTGTGTGTAAAATCTTATTCCAAAAGGAATTTGTAACTACAACCAAATGTAAGATATATTTAATAATTAAGCGGCAAGATCCCAAAACCTTCCTCTCACTAACTGCTCTTTACTTTTCAGTTTCAATCACAGCTACAGCATGTTGGTTCGGACTAGAACAAAATGGAATGTACTTCAAAATCCACAGCACTTAGAAACGACTACAGTATGTTTGTAATGCAACACTATTCAATAATGCAATAATGTGGACCAGGTGAGCAGGTTGTATCAGCAGCATTCTCTCGACAGTTCATACAGACGAGCGATTCACTGTAAAAGTCAAATGAGCAGTGAGACATAGATAGGAATGTGTCATTTATAATTCATAACAAGGCGTTGTAAAGCGTGGAAATGCATTTCCTGTCTTACTACAGAGCAGCTGAGTTAACCCAAGTCAACAGGGAGACTTACTCTACGTAGTAGCTGCCGTAGATGGGGTCATCTATCTTCTCCCAGCCATAGGGCAGCTCTGAGAGGAAGGAGAAAACAGTCGAGGGAAATTAAGTCAGTTTATGCTGAGAGCAGGAGAAGTAATGTAGACACTAAATTGAACCACTGAAGGGAGACAACATGAATCTCAGGGATCACAGCGGGACCCTCCCAAAGTGCTCCTTTAATAGACAGACAACACTTCGATCTGCAGTTGTGGCTTCTTCATGGAGATGCGACTCACAACACAGACATCAATACAGAGCAGGGCGGGAGGAAAAGAACATTTAAATCGTCTGACACATCTCATCCCGCCTTCTCTTCATTTCAGTCCATTCTTTTTGTTGTGTGCACAAATCCTTCAAGGTCCAATACCTTCACCACACTACTTCATGTTTGTCTCTTTTTTCTTTCGCCCACCCACTCGTTTCAGCCTTGGATGGCTTCCATGGCTGTTGTGTTAATTATCTCCTCCTCTAGTTCTCTGTTCCCTCCTCACATTCATCCATCCCTTTGCTGATTAAGCTCTCCTCTCTCCATCGTAAAAGATCTGGGTCAAGGCACTGCTAAAATTCCCCTACTCTATGCCCTATTCTTCTAACTTTTCACTGACACTTACACACCATATACAGTGCACTATAATGAGCTCCTGCTGCCGGTGAATGCACAATTCAGGATGTTTTGGTTTTCAGTTTTAACATTCAAGGGGATTGACCCCGCTCAGCTTACATACGCAAATATACACCAACAGTAACAGTTCCCCTCCTACCCGGACATATAATAGAAATACAGCGCTTCTGATTCATCAGCAAGCGTTCGTGAAAGGTTCATCTTCCTCCCTCATATTACTTTATCCTCATGTCTTGTATTAAAGAGTCTAATTCATCATATTCATGACTATGTCCATAGTTGGCTGTTTTCCACAGGGGAAACAAAAGCAGAAGGATACTAGTCAAACTGACTTATGTAACAAATACAAGTTTTAAAAAAACATAGTATAGTACAAACCCCATCATATCACTCCCTTAACCCCACCTACACCTACCCTCCACCCAAACCTCTCTGGGCAAAGACTATACTCAATTTATTTGTCATACTTAGAAATTAACAACCTGTAAAATAAACCATTACCAACATGTTTATATTTCTCCCAAAACATCTTGTTTTAGTGATTCAGGTATTGTAAAGGCGAAAGTAAAAGTTTTCTTTTAAACAATACCCGACCCTCTCAAGTCTTTTAAGATTCACTGCACACACACCCACGTCTGCGTGACACTGATACTGTGGCACCATTCCCTCACGTTGTAATGCAATTATGAACAGATTTGTGATCTTGATATCAATAATCCATGTTTGAGTGTGAATGTGTGTGTGAGTGTGTGAATGTGTGAGTGTGTGTGTGTGTGTGTGTGTGTGTGTGTGTGTGTGTGTGTGTGTGTGTGTGTGTGTGTGTGTGTGTGTGTGTGTGTGTGTGTGTCGGTTGCTGAGCAAGCTGACTGTGCAGCCAGCCCAAGGTGAAAGGGGTGCACGCCGCAATTACCGCCTGCACTGCATTGCCATTACCTCAAACGACCCTTCTGACCCTCGAGGTGTAAAGTCAGATGGATTCAGACTTTAAACCACCTTAAATTCCCTCCCACCCTGTCCATGAGCCACCTTAAATGTCGGCCTAACTCATCCACTAGTCGCTGCCCTCCCCCTAAAGTGAACGGGAGACAGTTTCCATGGAAACCACCAGTGGAAGTCTTTTTTTCTCGCCTGAGCTGAGGGCTCTGTCTTGTCTCTATTTCCTGCTGCTGAAATACAGAGAGAGAGTGTTTGTGTGTTTATGCATTCATACAAGTCTATATTTGCTGTGAGTGAGTGAGTGAGTGAGTGAGTGTGTGAGTGTGTGTGTGTGTGTGTGTGTATGTGTGTGTGAGTGTGTGTGAGTGTGAGTGTGAGTGTGAGTGTGTGTGTGTGTGTGTGTGTGTGTGTGTGAGTGTGTATTAGATAGCTGAACTGTGTTGGCATGTCTAAATGAGTGTAACTGTCATCTTCTTTGACACTAAATCCCCTCATCATGTGTGTGTATATAGTATGAGCACAGAGGGGCTTGCTTGTGTGTTCGGTTGCTTGTTTATGTGCATCTGTATCGGTGTGTCTCTCGACATGAAGTCTAATTGTGATTCCTCTGCATTAGATGACTCATCTCCCCTCTCACACAAAGTCTTCCTGACCAACAGGCAGCCAGGAACACATACAATGAACTCATGTGACTCACAGAAAGAAATACTAACCAACTCAACTCACAACCCACTGAAAAAACTTCCAATAAAATACCAGAACTCATATTTATGTAAAGAGGGCTGCAACTAATGATTATTTAATTTCCTTATGAATTAATCTATCAATTAATTGATACATAATTTGTTAATATTTAGCAGATGTTAGTCATGTTCACCATCTTAGATTAGCGTGTTAGTATGCTAATGTTTGCTAATTAGCATTGACACAAAGTACAGTTAAGACTATTGACAATGTCATTCATTTATGAGAGTATTTAGTCATAAACCAAAATTAAGATTCTGATGTGACGATGGTGCTAGATGAAAAGAAATATCATCAAAGCATTTCTCTGTCGATTGAATAATCAATAAATCGACTAGTCGTCGCAGCTCTAATTATATGACGACAACTCTGTGTTGTGTTTTTGCACTGCCATATTAACAGTGTGTGAGCTTTGAGTCTAGATCTAGAAAGCATAGATAAGAAATAAAAAAGTACCATCAATACAGAAACGAAGAGAAATTAGAGATTAAAGGGATGAGAAAAATACAGGAATGTCCCTGGCCCAGACATGACCGATAACAGTGATGTAACGTTTTGTCTCTTTCTTACTCTTTTCAAGAAGAATCACTGGCAGGGCATTCCTCTGCTCATTGAAATCACTTCACCTCCTCATTTCTCACATTTCCTTTCTTTTCACTATCTCCGTCTAGTCTAATTCCCTAATTCTCTATTCTCTATAATTCCTTCTCCGCTGGTTACAGACGGGGTTTCGATATCGTGACATCAGCCTCAGTGAGAATTCCTGCCTCTAAATGAGCAGTATATTTTCGTCAACAGCACTTAGATTAAACCGGCGTTGGGAGCGCATATCAAAATGCAGAATTGAAACCAACACTTACAGTGATTTGAAGCTGGTACCGCTCTGTTCTTGCCTCTTCAGAGCGACAGAGGAAGATATGGGCTTTTGTTACGTAACAGAAGACTTGCCTGACAAAAAGACTGCAAGCAAACCAGATTTGTGGTGACAAGCCTTTGAACTCTGGGAGTCAACCTCAGCTTATAGATACAACACACAATGCACACAAAACTTGCACATTTGGAAAAACACATCGACACAGACAAGCTTCTCCTCAAATTCACCCAAGAGCGAGGGGAAAGGGAATAGTTGATGAGTATATGAAATGCTAAAGAAAAGTGGAGCAAAAAGACTAGACATGCATGAAATGGAAGCAACGCAAAGGGAATAACAAGAGGGAAGATGCAAAAACAGCAGAGCTGAAAGTTTGTCTGAGTGTGTGTCTGCTTCCTGCCTGAGGCTGAGAGACTCTGGGAAATCCTTCAGGCAGATGGGCAGTTAAACACAGCCCCACCTCTTCCTGCTGTTCCCTCCCCACATTTGTTGTTATTCACTCTCCTTGCAGAATCTATCATCCTTGCTTCCATGCATATTTCATCATTCAAAAACTACATGACCATTATTGTGAGGAAAAATGTAATAAAAAATGTTTAATTGTCCCTTGATGCACAGCAAGCACGCAAAAAGTGTAAACATCAGAAAACCACCAACTCCAAAGAAAATAATAACAGGGTGAGTAATGTAGAGCAGCATGCTGGATTAAAGCACTGTATATCCTTCTGTCATCCATGTGCCTGCTGAGCCGTTTAAACCGAAAAGGAATATTTCCTGGCAACTAAACCTGTTTCTGGAAGGCATCAATTCAAAGGTGCTGCGAGAGGATGTGATGCGTCATCCAGGACCCTTACAAACGTTCTGCTTACAGCCTTTGATTCAAAATCCTCTGCCAGTGGTGATCGCTTAAGCTTCCTTTAACCACTGCTTCCCCCAAAGACATAAGGAGGCAGGCCAGAAGAAAAAAAGCCCAAATCAACTTCACTTGAATAAAGTTTTTGGATATTGTTGCCCCTTTCACAAACATGGCTGGTGAGGCTACTTCCTCTTTCTCTCAGGACACAGATCTGCATTGCAAGGCAACATGTTTACGTTCTTTGGACAGGAGGACTAGATTAGGATCTAATCTAGGGTTTCAAAATACAACTCTCAGGTTCTGAGCAGAACACCTAATCACATTTACATATGCAACAACGCAAATCACAATCATAACCTTACTCGAGAATACGTCACATGGTTCATTTCATAAGTCTTTAATGAACATCATTCACCACAAGACCAGACGATTCCTTGTGGTATAAATGTTTTGATTTCAGCTCTCTCTAGCTCTGATATCTCAGACTCTATTGTATTGTTTTAAAAACTATAAACACAGAAGTGACCACAGACAGAAACTACGGCAAGTTTTTGCATTAAAACGTGAAATAAAATAAATCACAGACCATTGCGGTTGTGTGTGCGGAGAGAGTGAGAACCAGTTTGTGCAGAGCTGAGCGGTGTTATTAGAATTCCTGTCACAGCTCGGCCTTTTACTGGGCAGAGGAAGAGACGGAGAGACGGAGAATGAAGGTGGGAGAGAAATAGAGATAGAGGAGAGAAATTGAAGAGAGGGAGATTGAAAGGGAGAGAGGGGGAGGAAGACGTGATGTGAAGGAGTGAGGGGGAGAATTGAAGAGATGCAGAACAGAGGAGAGGTAGAGAAGGTATTGATTCTGATCTCGCTCTGGTGAATCACATCACAACCTTATTCGCTGAACGAAGGCTGACAGCAGCAGGGATGTAAGATCACCTCATTGTTATATATCTGATCACACTGAACCACCACAGGAACCTTTTTTTTTTTTTACACGTTTGACATCAGTGTTGGACTTTCTGTTTTTAATTTATAGTCTGTGAAATAGATTTATTTCTCATCTTTACAAACCTTTGCTTCCCCTGAGTAAAACTGTTTTTAACGAACCTGAAAAGACATGTGACACTATACTGTATTTTCTTGTCAACAAATCCAACAAACAACCAAAATGAACAATTCATTGATCCTACATGCAAGTGCTGTGTGCGCATCCTACGCCTGACATCATCTGTGCCTTGAGACTAACCTTGTTGTCTGCAAATGATTAAAAACACATACATGAGTCACTCATAACATCATATCATCGTGCTGCTGTTAGAGAGCCACAAGATAAATCTCAGGGTCCATGAATGGTGAACATCAAAATACTGTTTCTCTAATGTTTGTATTTATTTAGTTTGTTTACCTTTTCAGACATTTACAATTATTAAAGGTAAACTCTAATTAATTACTGTTTGGTTCATCAGTCCACTGCTCATGGACAGGCAACTTGAGAGAACATAAGTAGTCACACACTTCAAAGGTTGCACGAGAGCACCCAATGTGTATTCATTTACAGCTAAAAACATTCCTCAACAAATGCAATATTTACTCCTGTTTGAGTAATGATTGCTAAAAACCACAGTGCCCAGCTGTTTTAGGGAATTAATTAGTCTTTTAAGATTTCTTTTTAGATCTTTAGATGTAAATCTTTAAAAATTAGTATATATATAGGCAATTGATTAGCCTTTAAAATATATATAAATATATACAAATCAAATATATATATATATTTGTGACTTAAACAAGTATAAACATGAAGAATTTCTTCATGCACCCAGTTAAAAGCTGTCTCTCTTAGGATCGACATGTTTTGGGTGTTCCAAAGCCAAGGGTTTGGTTTGTTTATGTTTATATTTTTCAGTAATATCTTGCTCTAATTTTAATAAATGACAACAACAGATAAAAAGAATATTGGATGAAATTACTACATTCCTCTCTACACATCTTCCAAGATGCTTCTACTGTTTGCCAATGATCAATCTAAAAAGGTACATTTGTCAAATTCATTCTTCTGGATTTCAAAACCCTCCTTTATATGTGTGACCCCACCTGTGGAGATCAGCTGCAGACTGACAAACAACAGTATTGTTGTGCTCTTCTTTGAGGAGGGAAAACAAGCTGGAACAGTGAATCAGGAACAGACAACACAGATACACACACAGCAGGAAATGCAGAGACAACACACTCCCACAAAGGCCGAAAGATGAACACAAACTGCAGCTTACAGAACAACGGAGCAAACAGGTCACTCAGACTCACCGTCTTCTCTGCATTCTTCTGGTGGCTTTGCTTTCTTTGCGAGCCGAGGATCCAGCCATGATGTAGTTTTGGTGTTATGACTGGCAATAAGGAGAGCAGAGGGGCAAACAGAGATCAGAGAGAGGCCGACAGAGAGGAGTTGAGTGTAAAGTAACACTAATGACCTGTACGTACAGTAATAGTGTGTGTATGTGTGTGCATGGGCAAAGAGAAACAAGGGGATTTCTAAGGTAAATTAATCCACTAATTAGCCTTCAGACATTAATTAGTAAGGGTGAGAGGAGAGGGCAAAAGTGTTTATGGCTGTGCATGTGTGTGTGTGTGTGTGTGTGTGTGTGTGTGTGTGTGTGTGTGTGTGTGTGTGTGTGTGTGTGTGTGTGTGTGTGTGTTTATCCAGTATGTCTGATTGAGTATTAAGTTACATCAATTATTCAACAGGCCAATGCTATAAAGTTTACACACTCAGCCAAGTAGGTGCACTTTGTGAGGTGCTTTACATTAAGTTTGTTTTTAAGCTTTTTTTATTATTATTTACAAGCATAATGTTTTTCATTATCATAATAAACACTTAACCCCCTGTAACATCTACAAACATTGAAAAAAACGTTGCTATTTAAAAGATGTCAAAAGGGTTAGGTAGGAGGTTCTTTTTCTTCTTCTTACTCTATGAAATAGACCTCCCCCTTCTCGGTGTAGGCCATCTCCCAGTTGTCGGGAAGAGGACCCAGCTCTTCTTCATCTATGTCTGGAACTTTGATGGGGGATTTAGAGGGAGATTTTGGGGCCTCCTCTCCTTCGGAGGGGGGCTCAATAGAGGCTGGGGCCTGGCTGGACGTTTCAACAGCAACTTCCCCAGAGGCATCTGTGCTCTTGTCCTCATGTTCACTGGACTCTGTGGAGCACACACACACACACACACACACACACACACACACACACACACACACACACACACACACACAACACATACACACACACACACACACACACACACACACACACACACACACACACACACACACACACACTGATTTTAACATACACTCTGCGCACACATGCAGTCCTGGATACAGACTACACTCGCCATGCATGATGAGTCAGAGCCAGTGCAGAGCTATGAACCCCCAGGAGAGAGAGAGATAGATGTGGTCTGAGGACAATGAGCATGAGGAGAAAACAACATGGGGATGTGAGGAATAGAGAAACAGGGAAAGACAGAGACTCTAGGGGTCAGAGACTGAGTCAGAAACACAAGGAAAGGTTTTTAGAGTGACAAGAAAAACTGGTGGCATCTAAGTCAGCGGATGAGGAGTATCAAACTATGTAATCCCATAATATTCATATTGGGACTTTTGATATTGGGGCAGCCAAAAATAAACAGAAAAATGACAAAACAAGCATACAGAGGTCAGATTATTAACACATTTGGCTATGACATCACTATTCTTACAGAAAGAATAGGATGAAAGCAAGACAATGTTCTTTCACAGTCCTTATTGGGGCTTAGGGTCCATATCTTTATCTACTTACTACAAATAGGTCCCCAAGTCACACTGAACTTTTCACCAGAGACAGTTCTATAGTTAATGTTTTTTACAGGTGTGGTGAGGGACTGATCTTTTCCAGACACTGTTTAAAATAAGTCTTTTTTTGTGAACATCCAAAGCTCAGTCTCATTCCTGAGGTCAGTATTTCACGTGAATTTGTTGGCTACTGAAGAGTAGTAGAGTGAAGTCTAAAATAAATAATGTTACAGTCTAATTAAGTCAGTAATAGAAAACACATGACAGCGACACATGACAAAATAGTGGGGAAAATGACATGCCACGACAACACAGACTACAAAGAGAGATGTGGAAGGAGAAGGTAGAGGAGCAGAAGGGACAGGACCACAGAGACGAAGGAAAAGCAAGAGAGGTCAGAAGGAAGAAGATGGTAGAGGAGAGGAAGATAGAGGGGGCAGTTGGGGTATTAATAGAAACAAGGACAAAGGCCAATGGCGGGAGAGCAAAAACAGCAGGAGAGACGGAGAAATGAGAGGACAGAGATACGAGAGCTGAAGCTAAAATGAGACCCTGGACAGTGATAATAGTGGAGACATTGAGGTGCCCTTGTGCATTCTGTTGTATAAGGTTATTGAGAACCTGTGCAGTTGTCACTCATGCTAACACAGACTGTACGTAATCGATAGTCGATAAGGAACAACAATAAGGAAAGGTAACAAACGCTATGAAAACTGACTTGTTTCTATGATTTAACTCATTTAATCATACCAGTGAGACAGTGTTACATAACCCAGGGGACAGTCAGGCCTTCCACTTCTCCTCACTTAAATATGATGTTTTAAAATGTCATCATGGTCACGACACTTGGGAAACAGACCGGGTTTGTATCTGATTTCCATCACAAGTAGATGAATAATGTTGTATAAAGACATCACAACAGGAAATGTATGTTTTTCTCTCTCATCCTACAGTACCTGGTGTGATGGCCACCCCGTTGCCATTGACAACTGGACTATCCTCTTCTTCCTCCTCAGGCGGCTCCAGGCTGGCACGCTGCTCCATGTTGCTGACGGACTGGTTCCTCTTCCTCTTGCCCTGGGCGCTGGGCCGGGCTCCGGGCAGCAGGGCCTCACTTACATTCAGAGGAGGTGCTGCGGGGGACGGCTCCGCTGGAGGTTTCGGTGTGCCGTAGAAGTTATCTGAGGGCAGAGAGGCACAGCGGCATTTTTGTTAGAGGCCACATGTCCCACTAAAGAGGGATCTCAGGTGATGTAACACACCGTCTGGCAGGCAGAGTCTACAGCTCGTGGGCAACTGTGACTTTGAACAGATGATTGCCTTTCAAAATGTAGGACTTAGCTGTCTCAACAGACTGCAGCAGAGATACATTATCTGTGTTTTTGCCTGGGAACTAATAATTAGAATAATCAATTCTCAGCATCTGGACTGGTGTTTCAGGAAGAAACCTGTAGCAGTGGCTAATAGTAGAGATTTTCAGACAGTCCTGCCTGCCTGAAAACATGAACCGACCCACACAGGATTCAGTATCGAAATATAATTTCTTTATGACTTTTTAAATAACACGGATGCCAATGTTGTACATCAGAAAGTAAATGCCTATTTTCATAGTAAAACTTCCTCAAACTTCCCACTCTGACCCCACAGACGTAGGAACAAGAGGAGTCAAACTAAATACAAAGTAGAGTACTCATAAAGAAAGGAAAACATAGAAAAGAAACCAAACAACACTGAGAGAGAAAACAAAACCCTAACATGGAAGTCATTAATGTGCTTCGACCTAATCGTTTCACAGTTTTCTGCCCATCATACACCCTACAATCGTGAAAAGGATGCACTCCAGGCATCTGACAGTTAATTGATCTAATAATTACTGACATCTGGGCCGAGTCCTTCAATGATTGTAAAAAATGCAGATAAAACTTTAGAGTCTTCTAAAATATGTAACATTTTAGACTGAATACAAAGTGCATACCTGTGCCATCTACAATATAACAGCGACTATTCTTCCAGAATATTGTTATTCTGTAGCGTACCCTCATATAATAATAATAATAATAATAATAATGATAATAAATTGAACGTATATAGCGCTTTTCAAGACCTCAAAGCCACAATATCCCCTCAACACATTTCCAGCACACTACAGAATCTTTAAAAGTCAGCAGTATATAATCTGGATCCAGACTTTCTAGTCTGCTTCAGTTCAGGTTTTAATTTGACCATGTGTGTTAGGTGGGTCAATATAAATGTAAGTTTAGAGTATTCAGTAGTCAGTGTGTTACTCTTTGTAACCTTGATACAAAATATCAGCACATCTGCAAATTAGTGAGTGAGTGTTTAACTGTTTAGTTGAATTAGAAAAAGAAAATAGAGTCATACAGGTTATTTTAGATTCGGTCAAGGTGTGGTTTGGGTTTTATGGGCAGATCCACAATTAAATATAGTAAGATAGTCACTTTCCATGGTACTTTGTGGGTTGAGTAAAACGTTTTCACTGCTGCTATGCTAAATTAGCCGACTCACTAGTTTACTGGCTCTCAGAGGCCAAACCAGCTGTCTGTTCTTCTTAATTAAGCTGACTCTTCTAAAACTACAACCGTTGCAGAGTGTGTGTATGTGTGGAGAATGACTGGTAAATGGACTGCATTTACAGTCCAGTACATCTACAGTGTTAGCAGCAAGTATAACATAATTAGTTAGAGTTGGGGTTTCAATAACACCTAATTGCATCCTCAACAGCAGACAGTGTCCCTAATGGGTTGGGGGGAGAATTTAGCTTCTCCTGAGTTAAAAAAAACTTGGTGTAAAATCCTAAAGCAGAAAAATACATAATTCCAAATATAAATACAGCACTCTAAATATGTCTCAAGGGTAGGCAATGTCCCTTTTTAAGATAAATTAATGTTTTGGAAGCAAGGAAAACCCTGTCACTATGCTTTCTCTGCTTAATGATGCACACAAACCTTTTTTTAGAACTTAACAATCACGGCGCAGTCAGGCTACAACCACAGTGTCTTAGGACAATATATGTCTCCATGTTTATTTGTGTGTTGTGTGTGTATAGTTTTAAAGTGTTGCATTCAGTTAGTCCTATTTTGGTCTCCATCTAAATATCCCACTTACATGAAGATTATTACAATGATTTATTTGTCTTTTGGCCTTTACTAGATTGAACAGTTAAAGAGAGACAGGAAAGGAAGGGAGAGAGGGGCCCAATGTGATAATGTTTTATCTAGAAAAAGGAAATCCTGACTTTGATTGAAGACAATGTCCCCAGTGCTTTGATGGAACTCGAGAGGTATTTTATTAGTCTAAGTGGATTAGCTTTGCATCGTGACAAAAACTGTCCAGATCCACCTGATCTGTATAAACACAACCACAGCTGCGTCCATGTAGGTGCATGCAGCTCTGTTTGGAGGCGAAAGCACAAGAATAAAAGCAAGACACAAAAATAGCATTGAGCGTCTGTTATTCCACACCCACTGTAAGGGTACTGCTGGTATAAAAACATCTGAGAATGGCTGAAGTTACGTACAGTACAATGAAAAGGATAGCAGATGAAGGTCCTCAGGGCATCTTACTGGAGATGGGAACACCCTCCATATATCAAAAGTAAACTTCTCTCTTTTTGATTGACATTGAAGCTTCTGAGATTTCAATGCTGTGCTCTGTGTATATATTTGTTTGATGGACACATTTCTGTCCTTGTGATTTTATAATCCATCAAAGTGGAGAGGAGTGAGGGTTTCACAAAGATGAAACACAAAAAGAGGACAGGGGCAATGGGAGGAGAACAACAGCTGAGCAAAGAAGAGGGAAGGAGGCAGCAATAAAGGACAAAAGGAGGATCAGCAGAAAAGAGTCCACAGACATCAGTTTACTTTCATCCCAGCAGGAGGCATCCACTTTCTCAATAAGTACACTTACCCTGCTGGCCACCAAATTATCACATCATAACAAAATATAAATGTGCACGCACGGGCACATGTAAACAAAGACATGAGTATGAAACTGCATAGGCAGCAAGTGCCCACCTGTGAAAGCTTAAGGACAACCTGAAGAGATGCTTTGCAGAACATAAAGCATACTGAGATAAGTTCCTCCTTATGCCCCACACTGGTTTTAAAAACACTGAAGGCTTCTGGTTTTGCCTGAAGGCCTCCTGGCTTTATGCACAGTTCAATATCCACCTTCAGCTGTGACTCATCTCACATCATTAAAATATGTTCTTATGTGGACCAAGCCTTGCACACTCTCGTACAAAAACAACCACTCACACACACGCATTACAGTTACCCTGAAGAGTTTCCTGATAACATGTCTGATTTTGGCCTCCTTCACTGCCGTCTAAACCTTTCTGCCCCTTATTTTGCTGTCTTACCTACTGTCTCTCTCCTTCCTGGTTCTCCTCTCTTTTATTTTAATGTGCATTACAAAATGAGTTGCAGCACCTCTAATGCAGCCACCCATAAAGCGAAAGAGACAGCTTCCCCGGTGGGCATAAGTAAACTCTGTGTTAAGGGAAACATTCACTGTAAACACGCAACACACACAACTATTAAACAAACACATAAAAAGAAAACAATCACACCAACAATTGTACATGTACCTGTTTACACACGCACGAGCCTACGTATCTACGCACGCACGCACGCACGCACGCACACACACACACACACACACACACACACACACACACACACACACACACACACACACACACACACACACACACACACACACACACACACACACACACACATTTGCGTGAGTGGCTTCAGCAGCACATGCTCACAAAAATCGCTTCTAGGCAAATGAACCAGCAAATCCCCCATCTGTAGATGTATCACTGACAGTGTAGCAAAGCAGATGCACAGACTTGACATGACTAGGAAATGGCATTCATCAAGCTCACACACAAACACACTCATGCACACACGCACATGCATACACGCACACGCACACACTGAAGAAGTCAAACAACCACCAGAGGAAGCTGTAATACAAGCCTCGGTGCATAACACTCATTTTGTTTACTTAAACTGTGTAAGAGCATCACCTGACACACCTGATCCATCACGTAAAGATATGTACAGAGTAGCACAAGATGACAGATTTAATTCAAAAATAGTATTATAGCTTTGCTGAAACATATGTTCCTATTTCTGCTCCCCAAGCACCCATACTTCTTTCGCAAATGCAAAATGGTTTCTGCACAGCGGCCACTCACCTTCATAGGTTCCACTCTCTAGCAGGGCTCCACTTTGCTCCAGTTCCATAAACCGCTCCACACTCACAAAGTTGTAGTCCACCCCGGGCACCTCCCCCTCCTTAGGCTGCCTGGTGGTACCTGCATAGAGAGAGAGAGAGAGAGAGAGAGAGAGAGAGAGAGAGAGAGAGAGAGAGAGAGAGAGAGAGAGAGAGAGAGAGAGAGAGAGAGAGAGGAAGAGGAAGAGAGAGAGAGAGGAAGAAAGAGAGGTCATCAGAGCCGAATAGGGCACTTGAGAAGAAAAGGCAGGAAGGCAGAGAAAGATCCCACGAAAGGCCTACACAGAAAAAGACGAGAGATTTTAGGGCTACAAAGTGTATCAGAGGAAGTGGGAGGGGAAAGGAAATGGAACAGAAGAGGCTGAGTGAGGAGTCATCACTTGTGATAGCCAAATCCATTCACACAATTGTGTGTGACTGACAGAGAGAGACAGCTAGAGAATATGGGAAAGAATGCTCAAACAGCAAACCGCCGCCATTCAGTCCCTACAAGCCAATCCCGTTTTAGTAATGAGTTAATCAATATGGCACTTTTACCAAGCATAACTCAAACTCTTTTACACAGCATACAATACTGTGCCGATTGGATTATTGTTGAAACAGCAGAAACGCAGAGGCCCAACATCACCATGCTGCAATTATAGCCTTCCTACATCAACGCTCTCCATCAGTGCTGCACCCGTCGAGGCCTCGGCTGTGTGATGGCAGCCATGGGAGTTTTGAGTTTAATGAGGTGCTGTGTTTGTGTCTTTGCCAACTGGACTTTCAGCTTAGGCTCAGTAGTCCGATGGTGTTGATTCCTGCTCTTCATTGATCATGGCTGAGAACAGTGATTGGCCAGGCCTGAAGAGGGAGACAACCCTCAGAGCTCAGATGGTAAAAGCTAAGTCGGATTGATCCGGTCCGTAGCTTCAACCAGATCGGACATTCTGGCCGTGCAGTTGCCAGAATATCAGATCTGGCTGAAGTGTAAGTTTTGTGGACAGGAAGGAATGCAGGAATGCAACGGTCGAAGTGTGCAAGTCTGAAGAGTCTATCTAGAGCCAAAAACACAGTACATGCACTTTGATAATTATGGTGGGAAAAAGACACTTAATAGTATCATAATTGAAGTGTGAGCTGTGGGAGAATAAAACTGCAGGTGGTGGATGTGTTGTTGACACATTTTGCATGCACATGCGCAAACATTGACTGAGTGATGGGATGGTGATCTTGTGGAGTGCAGGATCCTCTATCTTTCCCAGAGTGTGATATCTTAATCATTAAATCTCTATTGATCGTCTGT